>NC_133813.1:3016612-3111612 GCF_043250625.1 Sebastes fasciatus
CCTATGGAAGGAGGCTGGGACACTGGTCTTGGGTTGTGGGGTATGACGCATGCGCAGTGTAACTGAGGCGCAGGCCAGATTCTACTGCGCATGTGCAACACCCGCCGGCGATATGACGCCTTGATGACGTGTGTTCTAGCCTCCTTTCTATAGGCCGTGTCAGAGGCTAACGTTAGCTTAGCACTAGCAACGCCTAAAAAAGACCGGTGTGAGTCCCGTTATCCACGTCCTGATCCAGCCGGCTCTAAATCAGGCTTTTTACGTTTAAAATCAAACAAACGACAACAGCATCAGATACCCAGGTATTTAGTCGTCAGTAACACGCTGTCGGATGGATGAAAACGAGCCTTTAAATGCATTAAAAGACGTTTTTAAAAGACAGTTCTCAGACTCACTATTCCTTGATGAGCACCATCTTCGTCACCCGGGCTGCGCCTGCGCACTGAGGTCCGACACCACACAGCGTTATCAACAAGTTCGTTCCGCCCTCCAAGAATAAGCTGATTGGCTGAAAAATCCACACCACTGACCATTACACTGTCTCTATAAACTGTAATAAACATGTTTCAACATATTCCATCATACAGTATGATTTACTACATTCTCAGCTTTATAGTTTCTGTCACAACCACACTCCATTCTGTTGTAATAATCTTGCACATGTGGAATTTGCACATTGGTTTACAAACTAATTTTATTTTATTTCAAAATAGAAATTGTAACATGCACACTTTGCTAATATATATAATATGTCATTGCATATGGAGGACAGAATATATACAATTATATAATTATCTGACGGACACGTTGTGCAATAATCTGGCAAAACTGTAATCTGGCAAAACTGTCATCTCATCAATATACATATTGTATTTTTATATTGTATTATCTTTTATATATTTATATTGCACTATCTCTTTTTTTATTGTATTATCTTTTTTAGCACCTATGGGATTGTCACAATCTAATTTGTACTACACAATGACAATAAAGGGCTTGAATCTTGAATCTTGGAACCTGCCAAAAATAAATGAATAATAAATAAATGACTTGATAAATAAAGAAATATGTAGCAAAAATAATCAATGTAGCCATTAATTAATTGATAAAAATGTGACATAAATTGATATTTCTGTTTTAATTTGCTTCTTTATTTATTTATCTTTGTATTAATTCCCTTATTTGTTTACTATTCTGTTTAACTTTCCCTTTTATTTATTTATAAATTTATTTATTCTATTTATTTATTATTTTTCAAATGTATTTATTTATTTTTGCATTTATTTTCTATTTATACATTTATTTTTTTGCATTTATTATGTATTTATTTATTTCATTTTTGCACTTAATGTTTTATTTATTTTATATTTATTTTTAAATGCATGTATTTATTTATGCACAGTTTTCCCTTTGCATTTCACAACTTATTTATTTCCCCAAACTTATTCATTTCTGTATTGTTTCTTTATACCTTTCTTTACACATTTCTTTATGCAATGTTGCCTCATTATGCAAATATACATGTACTTAAATAAATAAAAGGGAAAATTAAACAGAGAGTAGTACTAGGAGTCCTTTGTTTATAGAGTAAATAAATAAGGGAATTACAGCAAAAATAAATAAAAGAGCAAATTAAAATAGAAATATCAATTAATGTCACATTTTATCAATTAATGGCTACATTTATTTTTAATATCATTACTGCTACATTTAATGACATTTATTTGTTTATCAAGTCATTTTTTTTTTCATTCATTTATTTTTGGCAGGTTCCGTCCTCCATAATTACACATCTTGCTATTGTATATCATGTTATTGTTATTCTATGTTCATATTTTTTATTTTCTAACTAATATTTTCAGATAAAAAAAGTAACTAGTAACTATAGCAATTCAATTTATGTAGTGGAATAAAAAGTACAACTTTTTCCCTCTGAAATGTAGTGGAGTAGAAGTATAAAGTTGCCAAAATAAAGTAAGTAAAGTACATGTACCTCAAAAAAAGTACTTGAGAAAATGTACTAAATTACTTCCCACCACTGGATTATAATGCATTTTTGCAGAATTTAGATAAATATTACTACTTCTGAAATCTAATCTAAGATTTACTGTTTCATGTTTATTATAAGTAGAAAGAGAATTGATTTATGTCATGGAAGCAAAACAAGGAAAGGAACATTTTTATTCGTCCACTTCTTGAGAATTGAGATATTTCTAAATAGGAGTCTGGCACCGCTGTAAAATTGTACATTATAAAGTCACTTAACACACCGAACAGCAAGAGGTACCATGCTGACAATCACACATCAAATCAAATCTCCATAAAAAATATCAAAATCTTTTCCTTACGTCTTCCTTTAATTGTCTTTATAAAATGTATAATAATGACTGGAAAACACAGTTTACTTTACAAAATAAATGACAACAAGAAGCATTGATAATGACATTTAACAATAATAATTATTACACAATAAATCAAGATCAACTTACACAAATATAGCGAGCATTTAGGTTGACAGAAAATGTTCTCAGGCGTTCAGTCAACAGTACGTGGAGGCATTGAGACACATGCTCTCTGGTCAGTCATGAAAACACAGTTAAAGCCAGACTTAACACTTCTCTAAGAGTCATTTTGTCCTTCCAGCTCTGTCCAGAAGAAGGCACAGTCATCACATTCAAAACATTAACATCCCTTCACACAAAAAAGTAGTGATGTGTAAAATCAGTCAGTATGAAACAGTACTTTTTTTTATCATAGTCTTCAGCAGGTATTGCTAAAAATGTGGTAGTATTTAGCTGGCAAACGGACAGCTTCTGTCATAGTAAAAACACCAAGAATGTAACAGGAGTTTGGCCCAACATCCCAGCTCTCAACATTTAGAGGATGGAAAGAAATGTCCAGGTGAGAGAAACTTGTATCCGTTCCCAGAGGGAAGTTTGATGCCTCCTTTAGAGGATGGAGGTGGAGGAGGTTTACCCGCCAGTTTTTGGTGACCATTCGGTCTGCCGCCAGTGTTGTGATCCTCCGATCCGTCTGCAGTTTTACTGCCAGACTCATGTCTAGGTGAGAGATTAAGCAAACCCAAAACATCCTTCTGAACTGTACTCATTTTTTTATTCCCACCTCGGAGTAGACTGGCGGGGCAGGGCACCTCGTGTTTCTGGCCGGCGTTGGCCCAGAAGGTTTTTAAGTTATGAATGGCCTGGACTTTATGATCCCGTCTGGACTGGTTGAGTTCGGGGGTGTTAGCGGGGCTGGAGGAGGCTGAGACGGATCCTGTGGAGGAGTAGGAAAGCGCCGGCGATGGGGCGCTGCCAGCAGGAGAGTGGGAAGGTGAGATGTGGGCGGTGTAAGGTGAGGTAGGGTATTTCAGTTTGAGCTGAGTCTGCACATCTGGAGAAGTGGTGGGGAAAGGTTGTTCTTTCACAGAGAGAGATAAAGACGGAGAGGAAGGAGCTGGGCTGTTGTAGCCGGAGCTGATTTTCTGCAGCGACGAGGAGCGGGACGGAGGTTTAGGTCGGGTCGAGGGAGGTGTTGAAACAGAAGTGGAGCGAGGTGAAAGAGGACTAGAGAGGGAGAGAGGAGAGGAGCAGGCCTTTAGACTGGCTCTACTGGGAGGTCTGCTGAACGCACTGGTCTCAGAGGGCTGGAACCCTCGAGCTCCTCCAGTTGGAGTCAAAGTCGGGGTTGTGGGAGTCGACAGCGAGGGCTGCCTGGCGTGAGCCTCCTCTCTCCCCTCAGGCCCCCTCGGTGTCTTCCCTCTAATGTTGGCCTTCTGCAGACTCTCCACAGCTTGCATGTGGCTCTGGGTCTCCTCCAGGATCTTCTGGGCCAGTTCCTGAGGATCCAGCTGTCCCGCCGGCCCCGTCCTCTCCTCCTGGGACTTCACCGTGCTGTCTGTCTCAGTACTGGACTGGTCCGACTCAGAGCTGCTGACCTTCCCTTTCCCCGTCCTCTGAGGAGGTGAGCTGGAAAAAAGAGAATATTATAGTTGTATTGAAATGAATCCACCGAGGAACAAGAGATGCAAATTAGCTAAGACGTTAAACGCAATCGTAACTTGTGATTTTTAGGTCGTAGTGGGCTCAGTTTTAAAGCTAGCGTGTAGATACTGGTATCATATCAAACTATAAACTATACATTTTAGAAAGGACCACATCGCTCTTTTCTGACAACAACATCTAACTTACTTTTCCTGCTTGTTCTTGGGGCTGGAGGAAACTTTCAGTGGCAGCGGCGGAGCTTTAATGGGAGATGTCGGCGTGCTGATGCTTCCCTTGGAGGAAGTTGTAGTAGGGTACCCATGAGCCCCGGCAGAGCCTCTCCCAGCACCTCCTCTGCCGTGTCGGTGTCCGGCAGGTAGAGGCAGCGTGTCACACTCTCTCCTCCCTCGCCCCAACGGCTCACTGCTGATGATGGAGTACCCCTCATACTCCTCTTCCTCACCTTCTCCTGACTGTCCTCCTCCCTGATTGGTCAGGCGACCTCTCGACATGCCGCCCGAGTGGCGGTGCGAGGCGTAGAGGCCGCCTCCACCGCGGGGTCTATCCGGCTCCTGCTGATGTGAGCGTTGGCTGATGATGTCACTTCCCGCGGGCTCGGGTCGGGAGAGGAAGCTGAGGGAGGAGGCGAGGGAGCTGAGGCTGTAGACGGAGATGGCGTCGCAGGAGAGGTTGTCGGGGCAGACTGGCGGTAAGAAGGAGGGCTGAGAGGGGTAGCAGCTGAAGGAGAGGGGTAAGGAGTGAGGCTGGGACGCCGACTGGGACGACGACAGAGACTCCAGGGACGAAGAACTGTCCATGCTCAGCCGCTTAGGAAGCTCTGTGGAGTCTGATGAAAGAGACAGGTAAACATTTAAACTCATAGATATCACCATGAAGGTTCCCCAGTTGATTACTCACATTAAGACAATTATTTTTTGTATTACAAGTTTTCTGAAAACTTCAGTTTCTCACCAAAGAGTGCCAGAAGAGACTGGAGGGCAAAGTGCATGATGCGCCGGCTGGCCTGCTTTCCGGTCTTCAGCAGGACCTCCTCCTGACCCACCTCACAGAGGTCATAACCTGAAGGAGACAGAATGTAAACAAGTACTGTATAAGTCATATTTTGAGGTACTTTTACTTTCCATTTTATGCTAATTTACACCTCTAACTCTAACTTTAAGATGAAAACATTGTGCTTTATGCACAATACTACAGTATTAAATAAACTTCAAAAGTAGATCAGCTTTCTCCATAAAGACATGTCAACTCTGGAACACATGAACAACTGAAATCTAAATAATTCCAGACATAAAATTGTTTACAACAAAGGTAAACGCAACCAGAGCTGTAACAATCTAGCTAATTGTACAGTAAATTACCAAGGTGTATTAGTGTATGGTGGTGTGTGTATTTTATTGTGTTTCCATGTTAGTGTATTGTGGTTTTATGATACTGAAAGCTGTGTATTTTAATTACACTGTACATGTAGAAGCCCAACCAGAGACAGGAGTTGAAAATGATCATAATAGCTGTAAACTCTCTGTGCAGCACATCAGTTTCATGCTTTCTATTGGAGCTATGTTGAATTGCATCGTCACTATCTAAAATCCTGCATACTACCTTCTAATAAAAGTATATGTTATACAAAGTTTATAAGTCTGCAGGTGCAGGTTTTAATTTTAATGGATAGGAGCGGTCCTATTGATGAAAAGTTAAAAAGATAAAAGTGAGTAATATTAGAGGAGGATGTTCACCAGCAAGAATGGATGTTTTTCAACGTGGTTACACATAAATTGTCCTTGATAATGACTATTAAGCATAAATAAATGATGTAATATTAAAGCTTTATTATTATTATAACTGAGAAACCTCTCATGAAGTATACCTGATTAGAACGTGGTACCAGCTGCTGTGTAAATATAAATAAAACTCTTTAAGTGACCAATCTGCATATGAGTATTTTTACTCTATATACAGTTTGCTGATAATACTTCTGTACATTTACTTATTTTTACTGAGTAGTATTGCTACTTTTACTTAAGTAAAAGATCTGAGTACTTCCTCCAACACCAGAGAGAGACCCATTTTTATCCCAAGTAACAATAAGCTTTCATGCATGATAGTCATTTCGTAAAATGAAAACTGGTTGAATTAGTTAAATAAATGTATTGTTATCTAGTCTGAGCTGTTTGTAGCAGTTAGTTTCACTTCAAAATAAAAGTGAAACTTGTTTTTTATTCTGCTGAGGACTCACCGAGCGCAGCCAGGAACTCGTGGCAGCCTGGAAGCCTCCAGAGCTGCACGCTTATCGACACCTGAATGGGAGCCAGTGAGAAGTCTTGTTCTTTATCTCCGGACTGCAGCTGAACCAGCACCTGGTGAAGCTTTGGAGAGGAAAGCAGCACATGTCATTACATTTCTCATTAAAGCAAGATCCATGTAGCACCCACATCTTTCACATCAACCATAATGTACTGTTATCTTTGTGTGCCTGCGTTGACCGCTCTAACACTGTCTTTGAACTCAGAGTCATCATGAAACACTTACCATTCCCACCATGCTTTTAACCGCCTTAGTGAGGTGGTGTGTGAGAGAAAGAGGAAACAGAACTTTAGTGGTTTATTCCTGAGTAACTGTTGGGTTTGAGTCACTGCACACTGAGCCATGCATGGATGATGAGGTAACTACTGTAGGTCCCTCTGACTGACAAGTAAACAGATGGATGTAAGAAATGACAGCAAAGTGAGTGGTAGTGTGTCCTATTAAAGGAGCAGTGTGTAGGATCTGGAGGCATCTAGTGGTGAGGATGCAGATTGCAATCAACTGAAACTTCTCCTGTGTGCCAAGCGTGTCGGAGAACTACTGTACGGTGGTCGACGCAAAAATGTGCCCCAAATCCTACACACTGCTCCTTTAAGTATGATTTTAAGGTACTAATATTTCTATTTTGTAACTTTCTCCTGCTGTTCCTCTACATTTAGTGACAGCTATTAGTTATTTTTCAGATTAAAATTTTACGTTTAAAACAAACAAATGATAATCTTATAAAATACAGTGCACTGTTAAAGATTAAACCAGTGATTCCCAACTTGTGATCTCTTAGGAGTCCTCACATGGGTTCATTTAAATAACCGTTCACATGACGAAAGAATGTAAACTTGCACGGCAACTGAATTATCACGATGTCACAAGATCACGCAAGAATCGCAGGGTCAAATGTCAGAGAAAAGTCCATCTTGTCAAGCTTCAAGTAACGCGTTTGTGTCCAACAAGCCAGACCACGGACCAATCAGTGTCCTGTCAGGAGCCACTGCAGCTACAGGTGTGGTTTAGGTGTGTGTGAGGCGACACGAAGAAGCGACTGTTCGTTCTAAACAGAAATGGCGTCTCTTGAAGAGGTTAGAGTAGATGCTGCAATAACATCAGTGCTATCAGAACTGGAGCACATTTCTTCATTGAAAGGAGAGCAAAGAACGGCACTGAAGGTGATGTTCTTGGCCTTCGGTTAGTTTCGCTTTCGTTAGTTTGATTGACGGATGGTTCATCCAATCAGCTGCCAAGTATGTTTTGAAAGTGCCTGCCGTTTTCCAAACAGTTTACAATGACGGCTTCTCAGATGGATCTGTGAAACAAACCATCTGACAGGGTCAGAACTTAGTTTGTTCTTCTTCTTATCTCCCATTAATCATCTCAGGACCCCTCCGATTTATCTGGTGACTCTTTGGAGGGGCCCGACCCCTAGGTTGGGAACCACTGGACTAAACTACAGAACAATGAGTACTTCTACTTTTGATACTTTAAGTACATTTAGCTGATAATACTTCTGTACTTAAATAACAAATGCAGCACTTTTAAATGTAGTGGAGTATTTTATATTGTTGTATTGGTACTTTTACTGAAGTAAAGGAACGGAGTACTTCTTCTTTCGCCACTGGTATGAATGAATAATGTCGCCACTACTACACAACATGCCAGTACCTTATGAATGAGCTGCTCTCCGGCCTCAGATACTGTGACCAGTTTACAGAGAGCCTGCAGAGCTGGAGGAGTGAGACCTGAGGACGGACATATGAGGGTAATTAGACATTTAATTTATTTGCTTCTTTTAGTTACAATGATTATTTATAACTAAGTAATGTGGTCAGATTCTGGAGGTACATGGTGAAATACAGTCTGGATCCTGGAGGGATTAACCGACTAACTCAACAGGTTGTTATTCTATCAGTGTGATTGACACAAGAGACATTTTGAATAATGGAGGAGCTGTGCTACCGAGCAGCGCCTGGAGGGTGGTGCTGCACTGTTGCAGCCGATCCCCGGGGTCCGATGTGGGGAAGAACACCGCCGCAGGGAGACCGGCGCCGCTACCGGAGAAGTCCAACCGGAAACCCACCGCAGACAGGAGGGCCTGCCACCCGGGCACCCCGCAGACCTGCCCCGGAGGAGAGAGAGGACACCTGGACATCAGTGGAGGAGGAGACACAGAGGCTGACATTTAAAGATAAAGAGAGAGCAGCACACTGACCTTATTCTCTACGCTCTGTTGTGACGTGTACATCGGGTTACACTGGCCGCTCTGAATACGCTGCAAAGACTTCTCAACCTGTAGAGAGAAAAGAGAGTTCAGACTCTGGCCTCCTGGCTGGTGTTCAACATGAACCGACCGGTCCATTTCATCGTCAATCAATCAATCAATCAATCAATCAATCAATCAACAGTCCTGGTCCTTATGAGCAAAATAAGGTATCACATCATAGTCGTTACCTTTCCTTGTGTGTTGTTATGGCATCAAAAACGAAATAGTAAATAGTTAGTAGCTTGTAATAGCTTGTTATTTATAGGTTACAATATTTTATTCTAGGTCTTCACTCTTGACCTTTGTTAAAGGGCCAGTGTGTAGCATTTAGTCCAGGGGTCAGCAACCTTTACTATCAAAAGAGACATTTTAGGCAAAACAAAATCTGTCTGGAGCCGCAAAACATTTGATCATTGTGATGAAGGTAACACAGTTTATAGTCTAAGTATATAGTATATAAAATATTTGAAGCTGATAAGAGACTCTTAGAGAAACATAAACGGACTGAAACGCAGTAGGATTCTCTGATGTGGCCCTGAGCTGCCGTTTAAAGGGGATATATCAGTAAGCAGCATGCTCTAATGGAGATCTGATTGATGGAGCCGGCTGGATACTGTACAGAATTTGTATTGATTTAAGATAAAAGTATTGTCTTTTTTTTAGTAGATGGCGGGAAAGGGATGAAGCAGAAGCAGCAGGAGGACGGAGGGAAGACAACGTGCTGAGAAAAGCATTTTCTGGTGACTGTGGATCATGAAACTGGGGGAGGGGATGAAACGTAGTGATGGACATGACCTCACTATAGTATGGAAACATATTCATATACAGTATGTACTTTTTGATCTTTAAAATCAGAAATGATGCAAAACTGTGTTTGCAATCACCCTAAAAGTCTTAATAAGTATTAACAAGTGTTGGAGGAAGTATTCAGATCCTTTACTTCAGTAAAAGTACGAATACCACGCTGTGAAAATAATCCAATAGAATTGAAACTGTTCCTTCAGTAAAAGTATCTAAGTATAATCAGGAAAATGTAGTTAAAACTGTGACTGTTGTACTATTATATATAATATCACTAGATTATTATTACTCATGCATTAATATAAAAGTTGAGTTTTGTTTTTTTACTTGAGTAATCGATTCGATTAATTATTTTTGATCCAGTTTTATATATAAGGACATATATTAGGGATTTTTTTAATTTAAAAACAATAAAAAATATATTATTTATTTATAATATATTTTTATTTATTTATTATTTTTATTTAAATTTGTATTTATTTATTTATAATAAATTTTAAAATCTATCTTCCTTATCTATTTTTATTTATTTATTTTATTAGGATATTTTACGTTATTGTTGTTATTCCTTGTCTGTACATACAGTATGTGTGTTGGGGTTTGTATGTATAGTACGATATAACTAAAAGATAAAAAATAATTAAATACAGTTAAAAAAAATGATTAAAACAATTAAAAAGGAAAAGCTGGAACCATGAAATGTTTTTATATGACAAATATTTAAACAATTATCAGAATAGTTGGCAATCAATTTTACTATCAATCAACTAATCGTTTCAGTTCTACCTGTATATTTTGTTAATTTATTACTAAACATCATATTTTATAAACTCTTCATATGTTTGTTCATGCAAAAATCTTAATTTGTAAAGTCACTAAAAGTGTCAGATAAATATAGTGAAGTAAAGAGTAAAGTAAGAGTTCCTCAAATGTGTACTTCAGTCACATTCTACCTGTGGTGTTATAACAGGTGTTGGTGGAGAGCTGGCTGTCCACTCACAGAGCTCATGTGGCTCTGAGGTGTTAAATTAATCACGATGGCTCCAGTCTGGTGTAAACAGTGTAAACAGTGTGACTGTGTTAATATCCTGATCAGTGTGGAGGAGTCTCACCAGGTGGAGCAGCACTCGGAGGGCGTCTCTGGCCCTCTCTGGGTACTGGAGGATCTCTGCCAGGGCCTGGCCGACCAGCGACATGGGGCTGTTCAGCTTCACATCACAGCCAACCAGCATGTAGCCTGAAGGAAAACACACACACACACACACACACACACACACACACACACACACACACACACACACAAACAGATATTAACCCCTTAACCATTCCATTGAATAAAAGAAAACAACAGCGATCTATAGCGACCACTGGGGTGGAGGGGACGTAGTTATTTTAAGCCAAAACATGATCTTTTCCCCTAAACTTAACTAAGTGGTTTTCTTGCCTGTTTTACAACGTGTCAGAAAGTGTTGCTTTGCGGTTTCTGACCGCCATCTACGAGGCTTATAGCAACTGATAAAAAAAGATCTGAAAAAAGTCTGAAAAAATGTCCAAAAAAAAAGATCTGAAAAAAAGATCTGAAAATGTCTTAAAAAAAAGATCTAAAAAAATTTCCGTAAAAAAAGATCTGAAAAAAGTCTGAAAAAAAGTCTGAAAAAAAAGATCTGAAAAATGTCTGAAAAAAAGATCTGAAAAAAGTCTGAAAAAAAAGTCTGAAAAAATGTTCCGAAAAAAATGTCCGAAAAAAAAGATCTCACGATTACGTGGATTAAAAAGGAACTGGTTTTGTGGGACACATTTCAGTGCATTACTTTTCGTAGGTATAGCTACGTACGATGTAGGAGAACAGACTGAAATTCATAGGAAAGAAATCATCATAATCGACTATCCTTTTATAATCTCTGCTATATTTCAGGCCGTTTATGAGTGGGAGTTCTGTTATGGTCATTAATCACAGCTGGCAGATTTGTGCTTGGTGTTCATGTGTGTTGGTGTTTTGCTCACCGGCCCAGTTGGACGGGTGTGAGAAGTGCTTGCTGCTCTGCAGACTCTTCATGGCCTCCGTCAGAGCGGCGCTGGCTTTGGTCCCGTTGAGCAAGGCGGTGTAGAAGGTGTGTGTGAAGATTTTGGAGGCAGCTATCGGTACGGGCCACAGGGAGATGCACACACACTGGACCCCCGCGGCCAGGAAGGCCCGGGTCAGACCCACCGCGCCATCGGCCGTCACCCTGCTGCTGGACTCCGGGTACAACCTGAAGGGGACGGGAGGTCAGAGGTCAGGTGGAACCTAGCAGGTGAAACGTTAAATCTGAGTAACAGTTCTATACCTCAGAACCACCAGTTTGACGGTTAAACACAGGTCCAGTATATCAGCAGCAGTGAGGAGGAAGTCATGAAGCGGCGGACTGTCACACACACTCTCCATGTCACACATGCTCTCGCCGTCCTCGCTCGTTTCCTCCGCTCCTCGCAGTCTCTCCGGGCTCTTTGCAAACGAACCCCTAATCCTTCTGTCCTGACCAGCGGTGTCCCCCGAGGTCGACCCCCCACACGGTGACTTCTCCCTGGGTCGCCCGCCGGCCCCCTCTAACCCAGCGTGCTCCTGGCTGGGGGCGAGCACCAAAGCGGCGAGCTTCCAGGATACGTGAGTGGCAAAGTGGACGCACTCTGCCTGACTCAGAGCGGCGAGCACGCGCTCCTTGGTGGCGTTGGCTCCAGTCAGGGGGTGACATCCCATCTGTTCCCCCAGCCACAGAGCTTCATCCTGGGCTGAAGGTAACGGGCCCCACAGCCAGCGGTCCATCACGGAGGGGGGCAGGCGAGGAGCCCCAACCACCGCCGCCACTGAGCCGCCATCTGAGCAAAGTAAGGGACCGCCGCGGCGAGGATGTGGCTGTGGGTTGAACACAGGTCAGCAGATATGAGTTTACATTCTGGAGAGATTTTCTACAGTTTAAGGAGCCAATAACAATAAAAATACCATATATCATATCACTGTTACAACTTAAACATAAACTCCAGTGGTGGAATGAACAGAACTAAGTACTTAGTTACTCAAGTACTGTTTAAGTACAAATTTGAGGTACTTGTTCTTAACTTGAGTATTTTAATCTCATGCCACTTTCCACTTCTACTCCACTACTTTTCAGATAGAGAGGGAAATATTGTACTTTTGACTTTATTTGACAGCTTTAGTTACTTACTAACTTCATTTATATTTTTGCACACAAAACATATGAAGATATACACCTGAGACAATTAGCTGATTAATCAATTGCCAGAAAATTAATTGTCAACAATTTAATAATTGTTAAAGTTATTTTTCATGAAAAGATTTGCTGCTTTTCCTTTAAAGGGACTGTTTGTAACTTTGTAAGCGTATAAATGTAGCGGGTCGGGACACATGCGTGTTCGCATATGCGCGCTCGCGTGTGGCCAGAGCCTCGTCTCCTCTGCCTGCTTGCCTTCACTCAGACAGCGCGCGTTCTCGCTCAGCTCGCTCCACCTCTAGACGTGAACGCGCGCTCACTCCACACTGCAGAAGAGTTAGTTTAGCTCTGAGAATATCTAGTGAATGTTCAGTGGACGTTTGTGCAGAAATAACTGCTGCAGCTCCTCCAGACCAACAGAGGTTTCCCGTGTCTTGTGAAGTGACGGAGCTCCGCAGAGAGACACGTTATCGTCTCGTTACCGACCGGGTGCCGGTGTCTTCGGCTGCCGGCTGCGGTCGGGAGGCGATAACGTAACTCGTTGAGGAGCCCCGCTGCTGAAGCCTGCGCTGAGCAGGAAAAGCCAACACTAGGATCAGCATTGATTCATGGAGAGACCGTCGTCTGGTCAGCTAACATTACTGCCAAGCAGCTGAAATATAGAGTGATATTGTGCTTTTAGCTGACGTGTGTCTCCTCACTGTGTTGAGCGATGCTCGTTCAGGTATATGTAGAGCGAGCAAGCGTGAGCCCGACGCTGACTTTCGTTGACTTCACGGCCACAGGTGTCGCTGTTAACAAGCATTTCTGAATCTTACAAATAGTCCCTTTAATAATTCAAAATGAGCTCAACTACAACAGTAAAATCCTGCTTTTACATTAATGCATAATAATAATAATCTAATGATAGAATATATAATAGTAGAACAGGGTACATTTTTAAACTTTTAATACTTTAAGTACATTTTGAATGCAGTATTTTTGTATTTGAGTATATTTACATTGTGGTACTTTTACTGAAGTAAAGGATCTGAATACTTCCTCCAGCACTGATAAATTCATACAAGACTACAAACATACAACAGCAACATATAGAATATTATAAGGAGAATTCAACAAAAATACATCAATTAACACAGAGTATATTACAATCACAGCGTTTAAGATAAAGATCTTTTTAAAGATATGATTTGTTTACCTTGCTTGTGGCTCCCAGGCTGCCTAAAGACGGAACAGAGATGAGACTGAACCTCTCATAGAGATACTCGTTAGAGGAGCTGCCTTTGAGCAAGGCGAATGGGATCAGGTACAATTCTCCCTCCAGCACCAACACCAGCTGTCTGTGTCGGCCCACCGGTCCACTGCTGTGCATCAGGCCCTGCAGACCAAACAACACACACAGATCCAGTTTAAAAAAGGTATACAAATATAGAAGAAATGATGTATGAACACACACCCACCCACACACACACACACACACACAAACCCACACACACACACACACACACAAACCCACACACACACAAACCCACACACACACAAACACACACACACACACACACACACACACACACACACACACACACACACACACACACACACACACACAGACACACACCCACCCCTTCCATCGGTGCTATGAGCAGGTCATAAAGGGCCCGTAGAGGAGGTTTGCTGATGTTACTGGGCCGGTAAGGAGGAGATGATAAGCTGTCCTTCGCTGGAGACACTGTGGCGCTGTAGAGGCTCGTCATGCTCTGACAGCTTCTGTTAAACACACAGATACAGATACACACATGTAATGCTTTGAGCTGAATGCTAACATGCTAAAGTTGAGCAGGTATAATGTGAACCATGTTAAACATGAAGCTAAAGTGTGACCTGTTGAAGAGGTTGTTTCTGGACACCATGCGGAGGTAGCCCGTGGGGTCGGTGGCCGAAGTCAGTTTGTTGTTCAGCTCCTCAAACTGTTGCTCTAACAGATCTCCAGCTTCACTCTCCGTCTCACTGCTGGAGCAACCTCTGGGAAGTAGACAACAACACAGAGGGATTATCATATATATATATACAGTATATACATATATATACTGTATATACTGTATATGCAGTATACTGTATACTCTTATCAACATGGGAGTGGGCAAATATGCTGCTTTATTCAAATGTATGTATATATTTATTATTGGAAATCAATTAACAACACAAAACAATGTGTGGGCATGTCTGGAAAGGGGAGACTCGTGGGTACCCATAGAACCCATTTTCATTCACTGATCTGGAGGTCAGAGGTCAAGGGACCCCTTTGAAAATGACCATGACAGTTTTTCCTCGCCAAAATTGAGAGTAAGTTTGGAGCGTTATTTAACCTCCTTCATGACAGGCTACTATGGCATGGTTGGTACCGATGGATTCATCAGTTTTACTAGTTTCATATGATACCAGTATCAGACTTTTCTTCTGTCTTTGTTTCAGACTTTTTTTCAGGCATTTTTCAGACTTTTTTTTGGACAATTTTCAGATTTTTTTTCTGCCTTTTTTTTTTTTTTTTTTTACCATTTTCAGACATTTTTCAGACTTTTTATTGGACATTTCTTTGGACAAAAACCCTGATACATTCCCCTATCGAGAGGTCAGAGGTCAAGGGACCCCTTTGAAAATGGCCATGACAGTTTTTCCTCGCCAAAATTTAGCGAAAGTTTGGAGCGTTATTTAACCTCCTGCGTGACAGCTTGTATGACATGGTTGGTACCGATGGATTCATCAGGTTTTCTAGTTTCATATGATACCTTCACTCTAGCTTTTTTATTATCGCGTTAACTTTGACTTTCATTTATTATTAGGGGCTCCGGGAGATGGACCTTCAGTTAGCAGAAACTCCAGCACCAGGAGTCCCAGTGGACTGGTGGAGCGCTGGGTGGAGCGCTGGGTAGAACCTGTGGAACGGCAGCAACAGAAAGTTTGCTGATCTGGCGGGGACTCTGGCGGTCCCCCGGGATCAGACTCCCGGGCACTGTGGTTTTGCGCTGGCTGACTGTGAGTTGCTACAGCTATGCTAACTCAAGGTCCGTCATCCGGAGCCACCGCACGCTCTCCTCCCGGTGAAGTATTCTCCTGGTGGCGGGGAGGATGAAACAAAAGTCGTTTTCTTGTTTCTGCCACTTTAGATTTAATCAAATAAACAAACCATCAAAACGCACACGGACCGTACAACCTCCGGTTAGTGGCACAGTAAACATACAGATGGCTAACGTTAACTGCAGGCCGACGCCACACGGGAAGATTAGAAGATATCAGTGTTATTTTTAAATAACTAATGACTGTAAATTTAGATGGTATGGACCCAGAAGTAGAGGTGAAATGCTGCACCCTAGTTGTTTGGAGCATGAATGTTACACATTGCACCTTTAAACATCAGGAAACATTTGTATTTTGAGGATACGACAGGATGCAGAAAGCGAGTTAACGTGTGATGTTTAACGTGCTGCAGTGACGCCTCTTCAAGAGAGTGACGAGAGTCTCTTCGCAGCGATTAATCACAGCTCTCGGGCTTTATGTACTGGACTGATGGCTCTCAGCTAGCAAACGCCATTAGGTTTTATGGAGTCCTCTGGCTGCAGCTCGGAGAGATTTGATTTGTGTTAAAAGAGCAGTTTCTACATGCTGGAGGGCCGTAAAGCTCCACTGGTGGGTTGGAAAACATTTTAATGCCGCATATGTGCAAATACTTCTCACGCTGTGGATGAGCAGGATTCATAATCATCACATAGAAACGGAGGGAGGCTCCAGGCTCGCCACATCTTCAACACACACACACACACGATGAATGGCTGCTGGCTGCAGGAAGCCCACTGCAGCGGTTTCCACAGAAAGTTGAGACTCAGTTTGTGTGGGGGAACATTTGCTGACACGACGACACATGGTAGTGATTTACAAAGTCGTCCAGCGGTGCCGACCGCGGCCCCAAGTTTGCGGGCGGGATAATTGAGTGTAAGGCAATATGGCAGCAGAGAGCAGGAGGAGAGGAAGACGGATGACATGCAGCGTGCGGCTCCTCCGTCTTCTTTAGTTTGTTCTGTTCTCTTTGTGTTTTAATGAGTGACGACGAACAGTAACAAGACTCACAGTCTACGGCCGCGCTAGCTGCTCTCTGAGCCTGGACATGCTCATTATGATGATTTTTATAATGTTTACCATGTTCACCATCTTAGTTTAGTGTGTAACCATGGTAACATATGCTAATTAGCAGTGGTGGAGGAAGTATTCAGGTCCTTTACTTGAGTAAAAGTACTAATACCACACTGTGAAAATATTCTGTTACAAAGTAAAAGTCCTGCATTCAAGAAAATATACTGTACTTTAAGTATTAAAAGTATAAAAATGTCCCCTGTGACTGTTCTACTATTATATATTCTATCATTAGATTATTATTACTGATGCATTAATGTGAAATCAGGATTTTAATGCTGTAGTTGGATGAGCTGGAGCTCTTTTTGAACTATTTACTAATGATTATTTTCATTATGGATTCATCTGATGATTATTTTCTGCATTAATCAACTGATTGTTTGGTTTGTAAAAATAGTGAAAATATGAATAACCCAGAGCCCAAAGTGACACTTTCACAATGTTTGTTTAGTCCACCAACAGTCCAAATCTATGGAGGACGGAACCTGCCAAAATAAAAAATATATGAATAAATGAATAAAGGAATAAATGAATGAATAAATAAATAAATAAATCACTTGATAAATAAATAAATATGTCATTAAATATAGCAAAAATAATATTCAAAATTTATTAATTAATTAATTAATTCATGGACAAAATGTGACATACATTTATATGTCTCTTTTAATTTGCTTCTTTATTTATTTATCTTTGTATTAATTTCCTTATTTACTTTTCTGTTTAATTTTCCCTTTTATTCATTTATGTATTTATTTTTATTCAATTTTCAATGTATTTATTTTGCAATTATTATTTTTTTATTTTATATATTTATTTTTAAATGTGTGTATTTATTTATGTATTTATGCATTTATCAAGACTTGAGTTGGTAAACAGACATAAACACCGTTAGATAGCTAGCATATTGTCAGTCGACAAATTAATTAATTAATTAATTAATTAATCAACTAATCGTTTCAGCTGTACTTGAATAAACTTATAACAAAACGTCATATTTTATAAACTCCTCATATGTTTTATTGTAAAAATGTAAATCAGAGAAGTAACTAAATCTTGTCAGATAAAAGTAGTGAAATAAAAAAGTACCTCAAATGTGTACTTAAGTCCAGTACTTGGGTATTTGCAGGTTTTTGGTCATAAATCAAAGTAATGGAAGAGTTTTAATTTTGACCTGAAGATGGCGCTAGAGGAAAAGACTCCATGTTGGACTGAATCTGTGTTTTAGTTTTGGTGAATATTAGGATTAAGTGTGTTATGTTGTTAATGACAGAATCATCTCACAACTGTGTCAGTAAAGAGAAAGTAGAAACCTGCTGTAATGGCTGTCCACTCCTAGAGCCTCTCTAGCGTTGCAGATGTACTGCTCCAGAGACAGAGGACCTCCTCCTGCTCCTCCTCCTCCTCCTCCTCCTCCTCCCTGTGGACTCCCTCCTTCACCTCCTCCACCATCCTGGAACTCCTCTCCTCCGGACTCTCCCAGATACACCTCGTTAAACTTCACAATACCTGTTGAAGCATTTCAGGACGAGTCAATTAGTATACATGTGTGTTTATTTGTGTTTGCATGAAGGGTGTACTATAAAGTGGTACGTGAAGTGTTACTGGAAGGATCCACTTTAAAGCCGGTCTTGCATCGCTGTAAAACATAGTCTGCATACAAAATTGCTCCAAACTCAGTATGCAGGGGACTATCTTAATTATTAACAAGGCTAAAAGTCCAAAGCCCTCGTAAAGAGTGAATGTTAGGAGCTGCAATGTTTGTTGCAACCCTCAAAAACAAAAGTGACGGAGCTACAAATATGAAGTTCCACTGAGGGTGGCCTTAAAATCCAAAGGTTTATTCCCTTCGGTGCACAAATGTCCTCAACTGTCACGACAGTTAGATTGTGAGATATGTGTACACATGGTCGACATTTCAGCCTGAGGATGGCGCAAGAGGAAACGATCACAGGAAGTCCAGAATAAAAGGGTTCATCCACTGAGGAGAATGAGTGAACTCAGTAAATGTCACAGCTATCAGCGCATCAGATTTAGGTCCAGTTCCAGAGTCCCCTCTTAAGGCCCTGACAGACCAAGCTGACGGTCAGTTTGGCTCGTCAGTGAGCGTCCGTCTTAAACTTAGACATTTATTTATATTGGTCTGGTTCTTCACCTCTGCATTTAAGTATTTTATCCTCAGTATTTTAGGAGCAACTTGGGGTTCAGTGTCTCACTCAAGGACACTTCGACATGCAGTCAGCAGGAACCGGGATTTGGACTTACGGTTGAAGGACGACCGCTCTACCCACTGAGCTACCGGCCTACTTTATTTGCGCTGGCTCTAGTCTGCCTGTGTCAGAGGTTTTTTCGGCCGATTCAGCACGTTGAATGTGTTTTGGGCTCATATCATGGACTACTGGAACCAGACTTTAGAAGCATCAAGAGATCACGCTAAGAAATAATATCACATTAAAGCTGCAGTAGTCAGTATATATTTTTGGCATCATTGGGCAAATATCCCATAATAACCTTTCAGCATATTGTAATTCAAGTGTTCTGAGAGAAAACTAGACTTCTGCTCCTCCTCATGACTCTGTTTTCAGGCTTTAGAACATCTAGCCCGTGACGGGAGACTTTGACCAATCACAGGTCAGTTCATTGAGAGAGCGTTCCTATTGGCTGTGCTCCGGTCACGTGACCAGAACTTGGCGTTCCTTCACCAGATTTCTACAATGGTGGCGGCGTCACAAACGTTCTCATTTGACAGCTAAACCGTGCACTACAAGATGATTCTGAAAACATTTGAGGAGAGAAATAGACATTAACGTAACATAATATTGATTCATATTTGATCAGCGCTGCCTAGTTTGACCGTTTGGTCGGAGCTCAGAGTGATTGACAGCTGGCTCTCATAGACAGCAGCTGGACAGCGGACCTCAGATCAGCTCTTACTGCTTGTTTTCCTCCGGTCTGTGAAATCTTGCAGATGCCGTTAGGAGCACCGGAGGACACAGAGGAACATGATGTTTTTCAGGTTACCTGTGTCAGCTGAGCATTTTCAAACAATAACTGTCATCAAGGACGAAGCTGATGACAGATCAGTGAAAATGGACTTAAGTTAAAGAAAACAGGGAAAGACGGAGGAGTGGAACTGAAACCAGAATATGTGGTGGATGATGGTTCTGGATGTTTTCAGCGTGAACAACAGACTGGTGTCATTACGTATGCAGGTTGTTATTATTATTCGGTGTTACTGTACTGTGTCGGGGGATTTTCTTGCTGGCAACCAAATAATAAAAATAATTCCAGTTTTTTTCCCAGCCTGCAGCTCTGCAGACTTTCTCACTGGACTTAGTCACAATCTACAGTTTTATAATGTAAAAAATGACGGCAGGAGGAATCTGAAATCATGTCCAGATGATCAAGATTTAACCCTTTTCACTCAGACACTCACGTCGGAGGATAACTGGAAGCAAATGCAAGTTTTGTCCTGATGGTGGCACTATAGGAAAAGTCCTGAAATATGAATTATTACAATTAAGTTTTTTTGCAAGGTGAATAGAGCGTTTTCTAAAAGACTGTGAGGTGTGTTTAAGTGTGTTTAAGTGTGTGTACCTGTCCCTGGAGCTATCAGCCAGCTGTACAGAAAGCCTCCAGCCAGAGAGTAGTAGAGGACCACGGCCCTCTGACCGTTGACCGTCTCCAGGATGTGCTCCACGGTGACCGGGATGTAAGGGTCAGAGGTCGCCGCCTGCTGACTGCCTTTCTGCCGTTCAACAAGGAGGTCGGCGAAGGCTCGCGTCCGCCCTCGCTCCGCTATGGCCAGCGCCTCGTCGTGCCGGCCTGAGACGAGATATGACACAGAGAGAGAGATGAATAGTGAGGAGAGCAGAAGGTCTGAATTAACACTCAGACGTCAGGTGATAATTTGTGCATCGCTAACAGGCAGAGAGAGAGAGAGAGGGGGGTGTGAACATGAGAGAGGAAAGGTGAGAACACCTCGAGGCTCAGTGATTCACACGAACACAATATGAGCACAAGAGGAGAGGACGGTTAGCTCACCGAGGCTGACGAGGACTCTCTGGAGAGCCTGGTACGAGCTGGTTTGCAGATCAAACAGAGAGAGCTTGTAGTCCGTACTGTGCTGCGTCTCATGACGAATCATCTCAAATAACACGGACGCTCTGTACAACTGAAACACACAACAAACAAACACACATCACACTGATACTTATACACATCAACTGTACAATACAGTTTTCTGAAGGGCCACTTATATACACATATATACAGTCACCTGTCACACCTCAAACCTGAGAGAGCATACTGCTGTTACATCACTAACCACTGGGGGGCACTGCTAATACACAACTATCTGATGAACTGGGATGCTCTGCTTCTCTTCTCTCCATCAAACTGGGAACTGAATTAACCCCTTTCCACTCCGCCCTCTTTTATTAGACGGGTCGGGTCCAGGGGGTCTTTAGGGGGAGATAGCAGGTCAGCAGTAGATGCCACATAGAAGTGGTGTACATCATCTGAAAGCTGGGAACCTGAGGATTAATTTGAGATGCAGCTCCGCACTGTGTGTGAAGTTGTTCTAGTCATAAAATAATGTACTTTTACTTAAGTAAAGCAGGAATTTTACTTGTAACAGAGTATTTCTACACTACAGTATTGTTACTTTTACTTAAGTGAGGATGGGTGGCAAAGTGGCGCCGTGGTTAGTGCTTTTGCCTAACAGCAAGAAGGTCCCGGGTCTGTGTGGAGTTTGCATGTTCTCCCCGTGTTTGTGTGGGTTTCCTCCAGGTTCTACGGTTTCCAAAACATGTATCCCCCCGAGGATGGTTGCGTCAGGAAGGGCATCCGGCATAAAACTTATGCCAATTCAATGTGCGGATCAATGATCCGCTGTGGCAACCTCTAACGGGAGCAGATCTGAGTACTTCTTCCACTGCTGGTTCTGAAGAAAGTACTGTAGAAAACTACTGTAGATATGCAGCAGTGAATGCACACGCACGCACGCACGCACGCACGCACGCACGCACACACGCACACACACACACACACACACACCTGGTGTTGTGCCTCCTCCAGGTTTCCTCCGGCCCACAGAGACAGACCGAGACGATGACGGATCCTTGCTTCATCTTCTCTCCGACCCAACTGCTCTGCCAGACGAAGACCTGAGGAGGAGAGGAAGAGGAGAGGAGAGGAGAGGAGAGGAGAGGAGAGGAGAGGAGAGGAGAGGAGAGGAGAGGAGAGAAGAGGAGAGGAGAGGAGAGGATGAGGATGAGGAGAGGATGAGGATGAGGATGAGGATGAGGATGAGGATGAGGATGAGGATGAGGAAGAGGAGAGGATGAGGAGGAGATCAGACGTTACAAGCTGATCTGAGATCATCTCTCTGACAACTGTTGCTGTATTGAAGCGTTGAACTGGAGCCCTGGGCGCTCCCATTTGCCATTCTTTCTCTCTCATTGTTCCTTTTGTCTTCCTCTGCCTCTGCCCTTTTTATCCCGCTGACTCGAACTCAGAGATCTTCTCTCTGCTCTGCAGTTTGTCTCTGATATGTTTCGTCTCCCCCGCTGTGCCGGGCAGACGCAGACACTCGTGGCGGGTTGTAATTAGTTCTCATTAGAGTCTCTAGATTGAGCTGAATCCCATCAAACATCCCGTTTTGATTTACACGTCTCTGCCTGTCTGTCTGGCTCTGTGATGTTCTGGATCTGCGTTTTCTCTCCGTCGGTTGAGGAGGTTAATTGGAGGCACGAATGTTTCTCCAGCTCCGTCCTCACCTCAACTCTGACTGAGCCTCTGAGATCCTCACTGCTCGATGAGTTAATGATCAATTAGTTGTCAGTTTGGTGACAAGCCGTGACTGAGTCTTACAGGCCTGGTGGAGCCTGAAGGAGTTCATAAATGAACCCAAACAGCCGTTACATGTTTGTGCTTTGTCTCATGTTTAAGTGTAAAAAAAGAGATTAATATTAAAACTAGAGACATGAGAGAGTGTGTCTGGGTTTCAAAGAGTAGTCTCGTTAGAGGAGAGGTTGAATCCAACAGGATTATTGACAACAAGCTGCCTGAAGGAGGGTAAACACCCGATCCTCTATTAGCCTTCTGATGGGCTCAGAAACTCACAACGCTCTCCGTCCTTAACTGACTTTAAATAAGATATACAAACATGTAGATGAAAGTCTGTGCTAGGAGTCTGTGTGTCTGCAGGGGGAAGGTAAAACTGTGACTAACTTTTTCACTCGCTTTTCATCACAAGTGGAGAGTTTGTTGATTTGTGTCGGAAACAGACTTGTTGTAGAAATGCTGGAATCAAAAGATCCGATCAGACACAAGCTGCGTCTGGATTCAGGTGGGAGTACAGTCTGTTACATAACTGTTTATTGTTTAAAGGTGCATTCAGGACATTCTTGTCACTGCTAAATACATCATACACCGATCAGCCATAACATTATGACCGCCTGCCTAATATTGAGTAGGTCCCCCTTTTGCCGCCAAAACAGCCCTGACCTGTCGAGGCATGGACTCCACCAGACCTCTGAAGGTCTGCTGTGGTATCTGGCACCAAGCCGTCAGTAGCAGATCCTTTAAGTCCTGGAAGCTGCGAGGTGGGGCCTCCGTGGATCGGACTTGTTTGTCCGGCACATCCCATAGATCGGATCGAGATCTGGAGAATTTGGAGGCCGAGTCAACACCTTCAACTCGTTGCCATCCACATGATGTAAAAGAAAATGTGATTCATCACACCGGGCCACCTTCTTCCATCGCTCCGTGGTCCAGTTCTGATGCTCACGTGCCCATTGTAGGTGCTTTTGGCGGTGGACACGGGTCAGCACGGGCACCCTGACCAGTCTGCGGCTACACAGCTCCATACGCAACAAACTGCTCCTCACTGTGTGTTCTGACTCCTTTCTATCGGAACCAGCATGAACTGTTTCAGCAGTTTGAGCTCCAGTAGCTCTTCTACTGGACAACACGGGCCAGCCTTCGCTCCCCACGTGCATCAATGAGCCTCGGGTCTGACCCTGTTCTCCTTCCATGCACCACTTTTGGTCTTTCCTGACCACTGCAGACCGGGAACATCCCACAAGAGCTGCAGTTCTGGAGATGCTCTGACCCGGTCGTCTAGCCAGCACTATCTGGCCCTCGTCAAAGTCGCTCACATACGCTTACGTTGGCCCATTGTTTCTGCTTCCAACACAAAGTTCAAAGTTCAAAATGTTCACTTGCTGCCTAATATATCCCCCCCACTTCACATTTCATCCATGTCCGGTGCATTAAGTTTCACTTTCACTTTACAATCAGCTGACCGTTCGTGTCACAACTTTAAGTTTCATTTTTAGCCAAACCATGATGTTTTTTCCTAAACCGAACTAAGTTTGTGAAACCAAGTTTAAAGGTACTTGATAATGCTGCTGAGCGTTCTTACCTTCCTGCAGGTACATCACAGCCTGTGCGTAGTTCTGCAGAGCGTGGTGTGTCCTCCCCAGGCTCCCGTAGGCCAGAGTTTTAGCTATCAGGTCGTTGGTCTGAGCCGCCACGCTGAGGTGCTGCTCCTGGAAGACCACAGCCCGCTCGTACTTCCCCAGAGCCTCGTAGGTCAGTCCCAGGTTCCCGTAGGCTCGACCCTGGCTCCTCACGCAGCCCGTCTGCTCGGCTATATCCAATGCCCTTTGGTGCCACTGGAGCAGGAGAGAGCATCGTTACTTAAAGGACCGGTTTCATATTTTGGGAATTACACTTATTCGCTTTCTTGCAGAGAGTTAGACGAGAAGATCGACACCACTCTCATATCTGACAGCGGTACCAATCTTCTCATGTCTTAGCAGGAAAGCGAGTAAGCGTATTTCACAAAATGTCAAACTGTTCCTTTAAACGACAGCGAGGAAGCACTGCTGTATTATGAATCTGCACAAACCTGTAGCGCCGTCTCGTTGTCTGCCATCAGCTGATAAACGCCTCCGAGTGCATCGCTCGCCTCTGCTTCCAGGGATTTATCCTGACGGTTAAAGCAGGATTTACTTCATCTTTCTGTGCATAATGTACTTTTCATAAAAGAGCGTTTTGTCGTATTCAGCAAGCCAAGAAGAAGAAACGAGCTGAAACCTGTTGCAGGTAAATCCTTCCTTACCCCCGCTGTGCGTGCGATGTTGAGCTGGTGTTCCAGGCAGGAGAGGGACTGCTCGTAGTTGCCCAGCTGGCTGTGTAAGGTGCCCAGCTCGCCGTAAGCCTGAGCCTTGCCCCCTCCTTCCCCACCCAGCTCATGGGCGACCACCAGACGCTTCTCAAAGCACACCAACGCCTGCTGGAGGCTCCCCATAGACCTGCAGAGAGAGGGGGAGGACGGGATCATCTAGTTTGTTCTTGCAAACACTAAAAACAACGTACCTGTAGTTGTTAAAATACTGGGTCACAGCCCTGGTTTTTCCAGAGACCCATTAAAGAAAGCAAACACCAGAGAGACTAGTTTAATAATTTAGATTAGGAGCTGTAAAAACAGTTGAGTATCCTCAGAGAGGAACAGAGTAAAACATGTAGAAAGGCTGTGTTCATTGAGATAAATCAGTGACTCCACTCTCATTCACACTCCAGAGAGCTGAGAGCGACTACAGCAGATGGATAAAGGAAACCCATCATTAAGCCAGTGAACAGTACTTGTATGGTTTCATGGATGTACTCTCTGAAAAGAAGCGAGGGAACTCCCACTCCCATCACTGCTGCTGCTTGTTACTGCGATTGAATAATGATTCTTTTCATTATTATCACGACGCTTCAGGCAAGAAAGGCTCATTGGAGATTCTTGCATGAATGTTGTCCTGGCAAATCCAAACTAATGGAGAGCACAGAACATAAATACTGCGGGGTGTATGGTGAATATGAAGCTACAGATAGGGGAGACAGACAGCTTTGCTTAGCTAAGCATAAAGACTGGAAACATGTTATATCTCATTTGTTTCACTCGTACAAAAACTGAAGTAAACGTGACATAAAATGTGTGTTTATGGGGGATTGTGTGCAGGACTACTCCATGAAACCTCGTATGTGGGACTCCCCAGCCTGCCGTGTGTCGCTCACACCCTCCAGCTGGCTGTTAACGAGGGTCTTTCGGCACAGAGAAGTACTCATACCGGTACTCTGTATTGGCGAGTACCCAAATGTAAGTACTTGTACTTGTACTCGGTCTGAAAAAAGTGGTATCGGTGCATCCCTAATTTATGCTAAGCTTACCAACTGCTGGCTGCAGCTTCATACTTACTTGCGTACAGACATGAGAGTGGTTTTAATCTTCTCATCTAACTCCTTGCTAAAGAGCAAATAAGCGTATTTCCTTGGTTTTGCCTACCTGTGTGCGTTGCCGAGTCCTCTGTAGGCTTTCTCCTGGTCCTGGACATGGTTGAGACTCTGAGCCACCGTCAGGTACTTCTCGTAGTACTGAATGGCCTCCTCGTAGTCTCCCAGAGCGTCGTAGCAGTCTGCCAGGTTCCCGTAGGCCCTGCCTCGGTCCAGCATGCTCTCAGTCCCGCTCAGCTGCTCCAGCATCGCCAGCTGCTGCTCAAAATACCCAATCGCTTCCTCAAACACCCCCATGTTCATTTTGGTGATGCCCATGTTCCCGTGGACCTGGGCCTCCAGACGGGCATCCCTGAGTCCCTGCGCCAGACCCAGCTGGGCCTCGTAACACTGGAAGGTTGTGGCGTAGTCTCCCAGGGCCATATGCACCGCGGCGAGGTGGCCAAGGGCGCGGCACTCCCCCTGCTGATCACCTAGATCCTTCCGGACGGTCAGTTCCTGGCTGTGGAAGGACAACGCCGTGTCCAGCTGACGGAGCAGCCTGAAGGAGAGAAACGAAGAGAGGTAAGAGAAGAAGAAAGAGCACACCGTTTAAAAACCTCTGTCCACTTTATTACCTGTGAACTGATCCAAGAGCTGAGTAGGTGTCAGCCTCCATCTTCTGATCGTTGACCTTCTGAGCCAGACTCAACTGCTGCTGGTAGAACCTCACAGCGGCTGGAAGATCCCCCCGACACACACACACATCCCCCAGGTTCCCGAAGGCCCTGAAGACCGCCTGCTGACAAACACAACCACATGATTAACCACCACTTCCTGTCTACAGGGTACAGGTTTTACAGTTAGAGATCACAGCAGCAGCAGTAGGAGGTGACCTGTGTGTTATCCAAGGCTTGAGCCAGAGAGAGCAGGTATCTCTGACACTCCTCTGCCTTCTTGTACTCCCCCAGTGCTTTGTGGGCCAGACCCAGGTTACAGTAGGCTTTGGCCTGGGCTAATTTGTCTTGGAGGTCCTTAGCCAAGGCCAGGTCCTGCTCATAATACCTAGGAAATGGATGAAAACAGAAGAATGAGAATTTATGTGCACATATATTTTTGTGTATAGAGTAGAGTCAATTGAAGCATCGTGCCAGTAACCCCTTGACATTTTTCCTTTTCCTTTTTGGGGTTCCCAGCTTTTAGATGATGTACACCACCTCTATATGACATCTACTGTTGACCTGCTATCTCCCCTAAAGACTCTCTATGCCCCCCTAAAAAGAGACTAAAACAGGTCTATTGTGGGTCTCAGAGGGTTAACAATGAAGACAAGTCATTTCTCTTTGACAGAAACATGTTCCCATCATATAAAGTTGTTGTTTTATGAGATGAGTTTAGTCTCTGACCTGACTGCGTCTCGGTACTGTCCGAGGCAGTAGTGAGCGTAGCCGAGGTTGTGGCAGACCTTCCCTTCTCCCTCCAGGTCCTGCAGGCCTGGAGCCAGAACCAGGTACTGCTGGTAGTACGGTAAGGCCTGAGCGTATTCACCTCTCCAGCTGTGGAAGTTGCCCAAGTTTGCTGCAAAAGAAAGAATTTTTTTTTGAATCAATCAAAAACTCTTCTGTCCTCAAAGCATCTATCCTTCTCTTGTCTTAGCTTACCTAGCGCTCTGGCTTCACTCTGAGTGTCCCGGAGCTCTCGTGCGATGGTGAGGTGGTGAAGGTAGTGCTGCAGAGCTCGGTCGTGAGCGCCCAGCGCCTGGTAGGCCACGGCCAGGTTACCATGTGTGGAGGCCTGGGACGGACGATCATTCACCTGAAACACACAGAGAGATTTCACAGTCCTGTTTCCCACATGAGCGTCTACACGTCGCTGGTGAAGAGAGCAGCGAACTCACCTCCAGCGAGATCTGCAGTTCTTGTCGGTGGTAGCGGACGGCTTGGTCGTAGATGCCGAGGGCGTGGTAGGCGTTGCCCATGTTGCCGTAGGCCCTCCCCTGGGCGGCGTAGTCACTCAGCTCCTGGGCGAAGGACAGGTGGGCTTTGTGGAGCTTCAGGGCTTCCTGATAGTCGCCCTTCATCTGGTGGATGATGCCTGAGATGGAAGAGAGAAAAGAGAAGATTCACCTTGTTTGTTGAAAGTAACAAAAAAGTATTAAGATGCTGTTAAGCAACATTAAAATATTTTTAATTAGACAAGTCCAAGTCAAGTCTGAAGTCCGTCAGCAGAGCGATTTTTAACTTTATTGAGACAATTCCACGTTAAGTCCATGACAAGTCCATCCAATCTTTAGTCATATGAGACAAGTCCATCCAATCTCAAGTCATTTGAGACAAGTCCAACCAATCTCAAGTCATTTGAGACAAGTCCAACCAATCTCAAGTCATTTGAGACAAGTCCAACCAATCTCAAGTCTTCTGAGAGAAGTCAAAATGAAGTTTTAAGTCCATCAGCAGAGTAGTTTTAGTCGGGCCAAGTCTCAAGACATTTGAGACAAGTTCAAGTGAAGTCTTAAATCCATCAACACAGATTTTAAAGTCCAAGTCAAGTCTGAAGTCATTTGAGACAAGTTAAGTTTGAAGTCGTTCAGCAGAGCAGCTTTGAAACCCTAATAATGGAGACTCTACCAGGTCAGATCTCAGTAAAGTCGAGTCTTTAGGGACTCAAGTCCTCGTTGTTGTGACTTCAGTCTGACTTGCGTCCAACTCTGCAGCTTCTGCTGACGAGTTCATCCAACATGAATGTGACTAGTAGTGAACATTACACACAGCTTGCTGCTCTGCATGTACTGTAGGAGAACTCATGAACATGGTAAATTCCCCAAATGATGCACAGAGATGTAAATACCCAACAAGCACAGAAAACATGCACATATAAGATACGAATGCACAGAAGTAAATAATTAAAACGCTAGAGTGGGAAAAATCACAAATCTAATAATAATATCTGCAGCTATGGATCTTCATCATGCAGCGATCCAGAGGAGCCGTCTCTCTGTCCGGGGAAAAGGAACCGGAAAACTTCACTCCCACTGGCCTGAACAACTTTTCTGTGTGATGATGTGTCTTCCCAACGATCAACAACATCCCAGTTTACAGAGTAGAATGAAGTAGTGAACACAAGTTAGAAGAAAGAACACAAGTTAAGGAAGAAGTTTGGGACACAAGAGAGGAAGAGGAGAGGAAGTATAGCTGCAGGAAAGTTGAGAAAGTTGAACACGAGGGAGTTTCAGAAGGAAACTACATACTGGGAGACGCAGCCAAAAACAAGCAGATACATTTATATTAAATATATGTATGTGTGTGTGTCTGAGGTTAACACGCTAATAACTGGATTATAACCAGATTGAGGCAAAACTGTGATTATTGCAACTCTCCTGTAAACACATTAACTGGATTATCTCTCTCTAATTAAGGTCCAAATCACAGCAAAACATAACTAGATTAGATTACACATCTACCTTTTAAAGCACAGTGTTCACCTTTTCAGTCTGATTTCTGCTTTTGAACCTCATA
The DNA here is from genome assembly GCF_043250625.1 of Sebastes fasciatus. Lineage (NCBI taxonomy): Eukaryota > Metazoa > Chordata > Actinopteri > Perciformes > Sebastidae > Sebastes > Sebastes fasciatus. The sequence continues at coordinate 3,046,152 of NC_133813.1, forward strand.
GAAATATACAAATAATATACACTGGTCTCCATTTTACTTCTCAGGACATAAAGCAAACTGTTGGCTATCTAAGGGGTCAGCTGCCCCCGTAGATACTACGCCTGACAAGCTTTCTAGCAGGGCACAGTTTATAATAATAGTAACTAGGGATGTCAATCAATTCAAATATTGAATCACGATTAATCGCAAATTAATCACACATTTCTTATGTGTTCAAAATGTACCTTAAAGGGAGATTTATCAAGTATTTAATCCTCTTATCAACATGGGAGTGGACAAATATGCTGCTTTATGCAAAATGTATGTGTATATGTATTATTGTAAATCAATGAACAACACAAAACAATGACAGATATTGATCCAGAAACCCTCACAGGTACTGCATTTAGCATAAAACAAGATGCTCCAATCAGAACATGGCAAACTGCAGCCCAACAGGCAACAACAGCTGTCAGTGTGTCAGTGTGCTGACTTGACTATGACTTGCCCCAAACTGCATGTGATTATCATAAAGTGGGCATGTCTGTAAAGGGGAGACTCGTGGGTACCCATAGAACCCATTTACATTCACTGATCTGGAGGTCAGAGGTCAAGGGACCCCTTTGAACATGGACATGACAGTTTTTCTTCGCCAGAATTTAGCATAAGTTTGGAGCATGTTATGACTGGTACCAATGGATTCTTTAAGTTTTCTAGTTTCATATGATACCAGTATCTTCACTCCAGCTTTAAAACTGAAGTTGCATTTGCTCAAAAACTGAGTGGCATTAAAAATAATTTGCGTTAACGCGTTATTATCGCATCCCCTATGACAGCCCTAATAGTAATACAATAAGAGTCGTTTTTTAAACAATGATTTTACATTCGTAGTTTAGGGTTTCCATTCTGTTTCCCTTTGTTTCTAGTGCTGCGGCTGGTAGTGGCCTCCGGTCACGGCTGTGCTCAGTGTGCTGACTCCTGCACTTTTTATGGTGATATGGTGGCATATTTTATTAGTGTATGTTTTTATTTTGTGTTATATTTTTCTACTCCCAACAGTGGGTGGTTGGCTTTACATCTTCAGCAGGGACCAATGACACAGACAGGAAGTCAGAAAGTACTGAGAGACGGACTAACACATTGTTGATTTGGGTCTTTTGATGGGATTTTTTGGCAATAACAAAAATATAGAACACACATTTGATCAAATGTTTGCATATAAATAACTTCTGTCTGCTCACATGGTAACAAAAAGAACAGTTTCTCACAAGTCCTCCACCATTCCACATGTTATAGCTATCTATAGCATCCATCCTTGCATTAATTCAATCAATAATTCATCATAAATACATGTCTAAAGCATCACCGCCTTTAAGCTTCAGAAAGGTAACCAATGATGAGCATAAACACGGGAAATAAAACTGATGTCATCTTTAAAACAAACAGAAGCCGACTGAACAAAAGAAAATAAAACTGGGCGCACAAAAGCAATTAATTAGAATGAATAATTGCATCTTTAATTGGCGTATTATAGATGTCTGTGCAACTGCATTCACGCTCTGTGAAACTGGCTAACAACCTCAAAGAATAATAATGATGCATATTTGATTCAGTTTCTCTTTATTTTTCATTTCCGATTGTGTGTTTGAATGACGTGAAGTGTGCAGGAGGTGCACACATTCTCACTGCAATGTCTGCTTTTATAAATACCAGTTTATATGTGAGACGCACGGTGTGTATGGATGGTTGTTGTGCATACTTCTTGTTTCTGAAGTCAGAGAGCGGTTGAGTCAGAAGCAAGAAGCAGAACACATAAAACTGTACGTTTAGAGGAAATAGCAATGATACCTCACTAACAAAATGTTTTTAGACTCCTAGAAGCCCCGTGTGGAATATTAGGAAGCAGGGTAACGTGGAGAAGAGGAGGAGGCTGCTGATAAGGAGAGGAAGACCTCGTTCATCGGGGTCTAAGAGGATTACAGAGACGCCTGCAGAGTTGGCTGGAACAGCCGGTTAGAGTTACACCCCTCGTCTTAAACTCTGCTAACACGAGCGTGAGCCGGAGCTCCTCCGAGGCGTCGGGGTGACGCTATCTGCTGATTTCCTGCAGGACGGTGGGGTTCCCCGATGTGGACGGGGGGGTACAGGGTGATAGACAGCGGAGCTGAGAGGATTAGAGGTGTGGAAAGTTAGGTGAGATCAGATGATTCAGCTGAGACAGCAGAGAGACGACAGGAGGAGGGAGGTGATCTCTGGAAAAGACCCCGTCATCAGGAATCAGGACTAAACCTGAACCACCTTCATCTCTTAATCAGTCTGCACTCATTCTGCTGTCTGTCTTTAATTTACTATTAAATAACACTTATACAACAGTGGGTCATCAAATGACCTCACTATCCTAGTGACCAGGAGAGGAGGAGAGGAGATGAGAAGACAGGCGAGGAGACTAGGGAGGAAAGGAGAGGAGGAAACAAGAGGAGAGGAGAGGAGGAGACAGGAGAAGAGGTAAGGAAAGAAGAAAACAAGGTGGAGAGGAGAGGAGAGGAGAAGACAGGCGAGGAGAGGAGAGGAGAGGAGAGGAGAGGAGACAGGAGGAGACAGGAGGAGAGGCAAGGAAAGAAGAAAACAAGGTGGAGAGGAGAGGAGAGGAGAGGAGAGGAGAGGAGAGGAGAGGAGAGGAGAGGAGAGGAGAGGAGAGGAGAGGAGAGGAGATGAGAGGAGGAAACAAGGAAGGTAAGGAGAGGAGAGAAGAAACTAGAGAGGATAGAACAGGAGAAGAGGAGACAAGGGTGGAGAGGAAAAGAGGAAAGGAAAGGAGGAAACAAGAAAGGAAAGGAGGAGACAACAGAGGAGGAGGGAAAAAGGAAAGGAGAGAAGAGAAAAAACAGAAGAGAGAACAGTAAACAAGGGAGGAGGAAAGGAGAGGATGAACAAGAGGTGTAGAAGAAACAAAAGAGGAGAGAAGAGGAAAGGAGGAGAGGAAACAAAGGAGGAGAGGAGGAAAGAAAGGAGGGAAGAAAGGAGGAGAGGAGAATGAAGGCTTGTGTTGTCAGCATTGAGAGAGAGAGAGAAGAATCATCCATAAATGATGATGTGAATCATTGATCTGAACCACAGACTGCAGCTCGTCTGTCAGCAGAGTGTCAGCGTCTTCAGCCTATTAGTCTCACATCAGAGCGCCGCTGTGTGTTTGACTTCTGCTGGAGAATAAAAGACTCTGTGGTGACTGAACACCAGACTCTGTTGTATTCAGATTAGCTCTGAGGAGCAGGAAGAGGAAACAGCACAAACCAGAGAGAGAGAGAGAGAGAGCTCGTATTACTGCTGTAACACACACACACACACACACAGAGAGAGAGCGGCGAGTTGTCCAGTCAGCGGTGGCGTCGGGTTCGCTGGCTCTCAGATATCACCGTGGCCGCAGAAACCAGAACCCGGTTAATAAAACATGAGCGCTGATTGGCCAGAGAGGCACTGCTGCAGTCATGTGATACAGTCGGGTCTCTAAGATGAGGCAGATGAGGCGACGGAGAGAAGAACCACCACATGTAATCACATCTACGACCAGAGCTGGAACAAGTCTAGTAGTAGTAAAAGTACTAATACCACGATAATTAGTGAACTGTTCGTCATAACTTTTCTTTTAGTTGTGAACAAATATAATTAATGAATCATAATTTAAAAGTTTTCTGAATCTACTCTTTAAGCGCAACCATTTCCAGAAGAATTAAATGTTCAGACGAAGGCTGTGATATGTGTAAATAATCAAATAACTACTCAACTATAATACGTCTTTAAAGGTCCCATATTGTAAAAAGTGAGATTTTCATGTCTTTTATATTATAAAGTGCTTTATAAATACTGTTAAACTATCAAAACGCTCAATATACGGAGAAATACACACAGCCCGTATTCAGAAAGTGTGCGTTTGAAACAAGCCGTTATGATTTCTGTCCATTTGTGATGTCACAAATATACAATATATAGAGATCATCACACGATTTAAAACATAAACATTCTAAATGTGTCCCAGTTTATTTTCTGTTGCAGTGTATATGAATGACATCAGCTGACAGGAAGTTAACATGGACCCAAGCTGTTGCCTAGCACCGCAATTCCATTGAAATGCACTAAAACGGAGCGTTTCAGACAGACGGTGAATACAGGTATATTCAGACAGACAGTATGAGGAAAATAAAGTTTTTTTGAACATTATAGCATGTAAACATGTTCTAGTAGAAACACAAAATACAAGTTTGAACCTGAAAATGAGCACGATACGGGACCTTTAAGCTTTTTTGGAGTTATCTATAGTAATAATAAAAGTCTATAGAGAAAAACTATAGGCTACAAAGGACACAGGAAAACCCTTTAAGTATTAACACTAAGGGTAAATATAAAAACACACCACCTTAACCCTATGATGTTTCAGTGTGGTTCATCATATGTTTTGTAATTCTGAATGTGCAAATGTCATAAAATAACCTTCACTTCTTTCTCTGACTTCGTCGTGTCCTTCTGAAACGAAACAATCTGCCCTTTGCAAACTTCAAAGTAAACTCTTTTATTGTATTTCTTCATGAATTTCATTTTCTAAAAGTGGATGATGTGATGCAATTTTAGATAAAAGGTGAAAAACACTCAGAAACTATAAAGTAACCGATGCAGAAGTCTTATTTTTATTATTATTATTATTATTCCAGCTGATGGAAAAAAGCTTCCAGCCAGCGTCACATGAACGGTTTCTCCTGTTAACCATTGAGCTGCTCTGTCGCTGCCGTCGCCACGGCAACTCAATAGACTGACTGGACTCTGGACCCGATCAACTCGATCTGCATCGATCAGCAACATCCAGACAAACGGACTCTTCACCTGGTACATTTCAGCACTAAGAGTACTACACTTCAGTACACATTTGAGGTACTTGTACTTTACCTAAGTATTTCCATTTGATGCTACTTTATACTTCTACTCCACTACATTTAGGTGATGACTTTAGTTACTAGCTTCTTTGCAGATTCAGATTATTATTAATACAAATCAACTAGTAAATGCTGATGTATTATTATTATTATTACTGGAGTCAGGACATGTAAAATATAAAATATAAACTCATCTATATTAAACTTGTTGTGCACAAACAGGTGTCTTGTTTGCAGCAGACAGTGTTTTGTGGTTATTTTAAGTCGCCGTACTGAATTTCTATGAAATGTTTCAAACACCACGACACAGTGTGCTGTCGGCTCAGATCAGTATTGAACTGAATATGAACCAGTCATTTAAAGACACAGTTGTTGTTGTTGAAGAAAGCTTTTCTTCTTTTATTCAGTAGACACACACCTTGTTGTTTTTCTCCTCTACAATACACAGAAGAAGAAATCCTCCTACTTGTTGTCGTCTATATAATATATAGCCTGATTATATCTCATCATTATTAGTTTTCTCCTTATTCTTCTTTAGGTCACCTGTGACTACTTCCTGTCTATAATCCCTCCCTCTCCTCTCTGGTATTAAATGTCTTGATTAAATGACACATAAGGGGCTTTAAGAGGAATATAACTGACCTGATAAAGCTCTTTGTTTCCTCGACGTTGCACCATGCAGCTCTGATTAATTACTAGAATGCAAACGTACCATGTGATCAATCAATCACCTGCTGAGCTGAAGCAGACAAACCCTGATGCATCTCATCTTTTTCATCAATAGATGGCAGTTTAAACAATCGCCTCACTCAACCCCTGGTCTATACATTGTTTTATTTTTTTAGGAAAATCCTACTCATTGTGTCTTTAATACTAATGTTTTAAAATAAAATATTAATAAGTCCAGCAAAATAAGTCCAAGGTACGTGTTTGGTGACATGAAATAAGTCCAAACCTCATATTAAAAATGAGCCAAAGTTGCTTCCATCATCTGCATATCTCTACTTCCCGTCCATCATTTGGTTACAGTGTGTTATATATTCTTAATTTAAACCATCAAACAGATAAACCTACCCAGGTTGGACGAGGCTCGTCCCTGAGCTGCTCTGTCCTGCAGATCCTCGGCTATTTCCAGCTGGTGCTGGTGGTGCAGACGAGCTCTCTCCAGGTCCTGAGGATCACAGCAACACATCATCAATAATAATAAAATAAATGCCCCGGTGTCATTTAGTTCTTCAGTTGTCTTTAATCTGTTTTATACCAACCTGCATGCACCTGGCGGCGTGTCCCAGACCGGCGTACGCCCTCATCTCGATGGCTCTGTCGCCCAGCTCCTGAGCCAGCTCCAGCACTCGGGTGTGGTACGATATGGCCTTGTCGAAGTCACGCTGAGAGTGGTAGGCGCTGCCCAAGTTGCTGTACGCCCGCGCCTCCTCACGCCGGTTCTCCAACGTCTGCAAAAAGACATCATCAGAAATGACGACAGTGACTATTTTACATTTCAATTTCTTCACCAGTAGGAACACATGATGTCAGATAATACAAAGAAGGACTGTCACTTGCATCAGGACATTAAAAACAGACGTTATAGAGAAAAGTAGCTTGAAAAAATACATCTGTATTCTGTACAAATAAAAACAAGAAACAGATTTAGTGTTTAGAGAGTCGGACACGGAGCCCTCACATCTCTAACAGATGGAAAGTGTTTTTGTGTCACAAGCTACAACATTTCCCGCTAAAGAGACCAAAAACTGTCAAAACAAAACGACTTCATAAACTCTCAGTAGTCAGAAGATGTGACTTTATTCTGGTAGAGATCTAATTGTCAACAGATGGTCGATTAGTATGTTAGGAGAGAGAGAGCGACACAGAGTGGCAGGATGTTGGCTGCAGCGACCGGCTCGCTATGCAATTTTGCGCTTCATCCAAAAAAACAGTAACATAAAAAGTGAAATGTGCACAGATTATTGTGTTTGTTCGTGAAACATTTGCGGGAAGAGCTTCAAATATTTACAGGCTTAACAACCAGCGTGCTGAATACACACCATGTTCTCGGTTATAAAATACTGCATTCAGCACATGATGGATAGACGTGCTAAAATACTCACAACAACATTAGAGAAAGTAGAGATGGAACTGCTCCTCCTGTTAGAATTCATCACAGTCTAGAAATACAAATTACACTTCTCTTCATAATAATCCCAAATGAAGTTACTGGATGCAGCTAATGGCTTTATACTCAATCAGTACATGTGGTACCCATTTTAACCTGTTTGTGAAACATCTTCCCCGAGAATATACGGCTACGTTTTCACACGGCAGCCAAATAAACGACGAATGGATGAATCAATCTAGCAACGATTTCTGTTATTAGTAGTTTAGTTTGTCATTACTGTTGTCATAATGCAGCGTATCCTCATAAAACTGTTTATATGATATCTTACGAAAAGTTATTCCTAATTTTTTGTGCTTTTTCCAACGAATGTCCAGCAACACGCGTCAACTTCTGCTCCAGTCTTTTCAAAATAAACCTCCGTCTTCACAGGAAACAACTTGGTCAAGTTTAGGCAACAAAACTACTTAGTCCAGGCTGTTCTCATGCACCGTTCATAGCAACAACTATGAAAAGTAACGCGCTATAATTCGTATATATCCCACAAAATCAATCAGTGCCTAATTAACGTGATCATGAACCAGGAAGTATAAAAAGCGGCGAGCGCGGCGTAGGGAGGAGGTCGGAGTGGATGGGAGGATCAAAAAATACTGGTCTTTCGCTGTTGGTGTCCCAAACCAGAAGTCAACGTTGATTTATTTGTCACGTCACTTCCGTACTTAGGTTATGCCACTTCTGGAGTTATTTTAAGCCAAACCATGATCTTTTTCTAAACCTAACTAAGTAGTTTTATTCCCTTAACTTAAGGAAGTTGTTTCCTGTGAAGACAGAAGTTTATTTTGAAAAGACTGGATGGTTATTCGTAGGAGAACACACGAAAAATGAGGAATAACTTTTTGTAAGATATCATATGAACCGTTGTATGAGGATACGTTGCAAAGATGCATGTGTTTTGAAAGTAGTGAGCATCCGACTGGATAAACTAGACTTAGATTATACTGCACGAGTTGTGTGAGAGTTAGTAAATTGTGAGTAATTGATATATAAATGGTCATTTTGGGGGTGAAGTGTTCCTTTAAGACTTCCTGACTTCCCCGTCATCTCTGTGGCTCTCAGACTGAAGCCCATTGGGTTCAATTCAATTTATTTTTATATAGCGTCAAATCATAACAGAAGTTATCTTGAGACACTTATCATATAGAGCAGGTCTAGAACGTACTAGACCAAACAAGAGATCCCCCATCAGCATAATGGGCAGAACCCGGCTCTGGGTGTGCGGCCATCTGCCTCGACCGGTGGGGTCAGACAGTCCTTCTTTAAAAACAAATATCCAGTTTCATCAGTAATTTCCTCAAAGAGTTGATCTCTGTAGTTTTTAACAAACAATCTGAAAACAAGGCTGTTAACTAGGAGCTGTTCCTCCTCCGTTACAGATCATATGACGTAGCTCTGTACCTTTGCGATGTCCAAGTGCTGCTCGTGGCACTGAACAGCGTTGGTGAAGTCTCCCAGCGCCGTGTAGACGGCGCCCATGTTGCCCAGCTGGCGAGCCTCGGAGAGCTGGCACTGGGTCTGTCGCGCCAACAGCACACACTGCTTATGGCTCGCCAGCGCGTTGGGGTAGTCACCGATAGCTGTGTACACATGGCCCAGACTGCTGAGGGCATCGGACGCCGCCTGAAATCACACAAACACACACACACTGGTTAGAATCCAGAGCCTGGAGGAACAACACTGCAACTGACTTTACTCTTTCAGCTTTAAAGTTAGAGTGAAGATACTAGTATCATATGAAACTAGAAAACCTGATGAATCCATCGGTACCAACCATGTCATACTAGCTTGTCAGGAAGGAGGTTAAATAACGCTACGAAGTTACAGTCAACTTTTGGTGAGGAAAAACTTTCATGGACATTTCAAGGGGCTCCCTTGACCTCTGACCTCCAGATATGTGAATGTGTCAGGGTTTTTGTCCGAAGAAATGTCCAAAAAAATTCCATTAAAAAGTCGGAAAAATGTCGGAAAAAGTAAAAAAAAAATCAGAAAAATGTCAAAAAAATTTCCGAAAAAAGTCCAAAATCGCCAAAGAAATGTCCAAAAATACCCAAAAGTGTCAAAAAAGTCCGAAAAAAATCAGAAAATTGTCAGAAAAATATCCGAAAATGTCTGAAAAAAAGACAGAAGAAAAGTCCGATACTGGTATCATATGAAACTAGAAAACCTGATGAATCCATTTGTACCAACCATGCCATACTAGCTGGTCATGAAGGAGGTTAAATAACGCTCCAAACTTACACTAAAGTTTGGCGAGGACAAACTGTCATGGTCTGTCACTTTATGATAATCACATGCAGTTTGGGGCAAGTCATAGTGAAGTCAGCACACTGACACACTGACAGCTGTTGTTGCCTGTTGGGCTGCAGTTTGCCATGTTATGATTGGAGCATATTGTTTGATGCTAAATGCAGTACCTGTGAGGGTTTCTGGATCAATATCTGTCATTGTTTTGTGTTGATTGATTTACAATAATAAATATATACATACATTTACATAAAGCAGCATATTTGTCCACTCCCATGTTGATAAGAGTATTAAATACTTGACAAATCTCCCTTTAAGGTTCATGTTGAAGGTGATAAAATGGATTGATTGACAGCCCTGATCTGAATCCTCCCTCCTCTGCTGGACAGTAAGAGGACACAGTAATGTAAAAGGACGGGGGATGTAAAATGTAAATGTTATTGGAGGCTACAGGAGTGAGAGCTAATCTTTCACATCCTATTAGAGCCGGCTGTGAGAGCCTCCTCCTCCTCTCCGCTTCCTCCACTTCTATTATAACTCTCTTTTAGTTTCACAGGAGACACTTTTACAGCACTTTGAGCCGTCTAATGATTCCTCGCAGCGCTCTCTTCCTGCTAATTACAGGCACCTCTTCAGGCAGAATACCATGCAAATCACGGCGAGCGTTTCAGCTTAAGATCGCACCGTTTGTTGTCTTCATCAAAACGAGGTCGTGAACTCACACACAGACGTACACACACCGTGGTCTTTGATTAGAGGAATGAGAAACGGTCGCTGTGTTCCTGCTCTCATCTGAAACCTGCCTACTCCTTCGTTAACTGATCTTAAGGTTATTGATCAGAGGAGTCGTGGGAAGTATTCGTCAGCTCTGAGGAAGTCTGTTTCAAATGAACCGAGATAATGAAGACAGGAGCACCACAGACTTTATCCACACATCTCCCATTTATCACCGATTGCTGCGTCTATTAGTGTGAAACACACTCATTCACATGTATTACTAATACAAAAATACACAATTAGTATTATTATTAGTATTATTATTATATAGCAGATACACACTGTTAAACTTCCAACAAGTAATCATTTTAGGGATGCACTGATACTGTGCTCATGTACTCGTACTCGTACTCGCAAAACGGCTCGGATACAACGGCACCGATACCACTTTACGGTGGTGCACCCGACCCCGCTGTGCCGGGATCCCACCCCAGCCGGCGCGCACTTTCATCGCGCCATGGGGTTTTGCTTGCACCCTCTGACTCGTGTGTGCGTTAGACTCCTTGGTCCGTGTTTCAAGACGGGTCGGGTGGGTTGTCGACATCGCCGCAGACCCCTGGCGTCTTTTAGGTGGGCCGAGCCCCGATCTGGCGGCACGACGCGGTTGGGGCGCATGGAGGACAGTCCGCCCCGGTCGACAGTCGCACCGGGAGCAGGGGACCCCGTCCCTCCCCGGCGGGGAGAGAGGGCGCAACGAGCCCTTTGTCCACGGTGTGCGGCGAGGTCCGGGCGGGGAGCGCTGTAAAGCTGTGGCCGCGAGCCACCGTCGCCTCGAACCTTTCCAAGCCGACCTAGAGCCGGTCGCGGCGCCCCGCCTCGTATGCGGGACTCCCCAGCCTGCCGTGTGTCGCTCACACCCTCCAGCTGGCTGTTAACGAGGGTCTTTTGGCACAGAGAAGTACTCGTATCGGCACTCGGTATCGGCGAGTACCCAAATGTAAGTACTTGTACCCGGTCTGGTATCGGTGCATCCCTAAATATTTTACAATACTAGCATTATATTGTTCAATAACATACATTTAAACTGGACAATAAATTGTGTAATAATTAAATTGTGTAATACTCTTTAAGCCCTATAAGGTGCTGGAAGCTGTGTTCTCCTGCTCTATCCCGTTTGGGTTGCCATGTTTGACCAGTTTGACTGCTGCTGCTTTCCTGTCTGTTCTTGACCAGGTACCATCCCCTCCGAATAACACCGAAGCGTCTACTCTGACAAGCAGTCAGACATTTTTATCCTGGAGAACCGTCCATGTTAAATCTGTGTATCTTTACCTGAGGTTTGGTTTATAACAACATCCCGCGGCCGGTGGGCACCGAGGTGTTTAATCCCTGCAGCGTGGCTGCTAGCTAATGCCTCACAGATATTGATATTTATACTCCTGCTTCACTCTGATGCTCACAGTGTCAGAAAAAGTGAATTCTTGACTTTGCACAAGTTCTAACATTAATGAACGCTCCGCTCCTATTCCTTCAATATCTGTTATTTAGTCTGTTGTGGATTGCGGCGGGAACACTGCGTCTGGTGTTGGTGCTCATTTAAACTGTGATGTAGACGGCAGACTGACACTATTTGGCTGCTGTTCATTAACTGCTGATGGTGAGACGGAGGCATCATCATCATATCATCATCCTCATCATCATCATCATCATCATCATCATCATCATCATCATCATCATCATCATCATCATCCTCATCATCATATCATCATCCTCATCATCATCATCATCATCATCATCATCCTCATCCTGCAGCAGAACTCTGCAAAGATAGAAATGTTTATAATTAACGTGAAAATTGAGTGTTTATTCCTTTGCCAGTGAATGCTCCCACACCAGAGCTGCCACAGGGGCTGATTATATATATATATATATATATATATATGTGTGTGTCTTGTTACATGGTATAAAATATAGAAATCTATCCATCCATTGAAATATATTAGATTCCAGAAACGTGAGAGCGACACCTTCGTTGACTTTGTTTCGTTTAGTCAGTGAGGATTTTACTGCTAAATAACCACGACTTCATCATCATCGTCATCGCAGCGCACAGGTTTTGGTTGCTTAGTAACGGCAATAAAATGTATTGTCAAATTTAGCGGTGCAAGAAGTATTCAGATCCTTCACTTAAGTAGAAATACTAAAGTCTAAAAATACTCCACTACAAGTAAAAGTCCTCAATTCAAAATGTTACTTCAGTAAAAGTACCCACGTATTACCAGCAAAATGTACTTAAAGGGACTGTTTATAAGAATCAGAAATGTCTTGTTAACAGCGACACCTGTGTCCGTTAAGTCAACGAAAGTCAGCGTCCTGTTGCTCGCGCTTGTGCTCGCTCTAAATAGACATGAAGGAGCATCACTCAAAACAGTGAGGCGACACACGTCAGCTAAAAGCACAATATCACTCTATATTTCAGCTGCTTGGCAGTAATGTTAGCTGACCAGACGAAGGTCTCTCCATGAATCAATGCTGATCCTAGTGTTGGCTTTTCCTGCCTCAGCCTCCCGACCGCGGCCGGAGGGAACAGGGGAGACACCGGAGTTTTGGTCGGAGACGATAACGTTTCTCTCTGTGGAGCTCCGTCACTTCACAAGACACGGGAAACCTCTGTTGGTCTGGAGGAGCTGCAGCAGTTATTTCTGCACAAACGTCCACTGTTCATTCACTAGATATACTCAGAGCTAAACTAACTCTCCTGCAGTGTGGAGTGTGCGCGCATGAACGTGAGAGTGGAGCGAAACAGCAAGAACGAGCGTGGTGTGTGAGTATATTTCAATAAATGCACTTTGTCACTTCTCTGGTAAAGGTTTTAGAAATATTCTCCGTCAGTATCTGATTGGAAACATAAGAAACTTCCTCCTCCTCCTCCTCCTCCTCCTCCTCCTCCGATGACTGAAACACCTCCGACCGCCGGTTTAGTTTCCTTCACAGGAAACATGTTCAGCAGCGATAATGAATCTGTTGAACGCAGCTTATATCTGTGAACACACAGTGTGATGTAATTATCATTAGAGCGAGTCCCGAGGACGTATAGACTGGAGGAACTGAGACAATAATGAAGTCAGAGCGTCTCTGAACACCAGCAGCCGTCACACACACACACACACACACACACACACACACACACGCACACACACACTCCAACATTAAAATATGACTTTGACCTTTCACAGCACACACACACACCGAGGGGACGGCAGAGAAGAAGACTATAATGAAATGTTTGCTGGTTTAAAGAACGTGAGGGAGAGGAGGAGAAGCAGCTATGAATTATTAAAGAGGAGTTATTAGCATGTTCATTTATATCCCCACCGCCTGCTCTTCCTCTCTCATTCAGACCAGTGTCTTCTTCAGATGAAACATGAGAGAGGAGGAAGGACAAACAAAAGAAAAACATAATTATAAAAAAAGCTACAAATATGGATTCACTTTACAGTGAAGCTAATTATATTTTTCTATAAAAAAGACAACATACAAAAGGATTTCCCTCCAGCCATTTTAACCCTTTGTTCCCAGGAGTCTGGCGCTGCAATTAGCAATTAATTAAATCAAAATTCACCAAATAAATCACATTATTTTATATAAGAATATACGTTTCCATTTCTATCAGTAACATCATTAAAAAAATAACAGAAATAACAAGTTGTCTCCTGAAGAAAGCAGAAAACTTGTATAAATTAAACTGAGTTTTATAAATGTAATCATTATTTTGGGGGTCATTTTGTGCCTTTATTTGATAATCATATTTAATAAAAATCTAAATTTTGGCGGGAAAAAACTGTCATGACCATTTCCAAAGGGGTCCCTTGACCTCTGACCTCCAGGTATGTGAATGAAAATGGGTTCTATGGGTACCCACGAGTCTCCCCTTTACAGACATGCCGCAACATAATGCAACTTGTGATTCTTAGGTTGCAGTGGGCTCAGTTTTAAAGCTCGAGTGAAGATACTGGCATCATATGAAACTAGAAAAAACGTAAGGAATACTAGCTTGTTGTGAAGGAGGTTAGGTAAGGGATAATGTACAGCGAGCCGGTCATTGTCATTGTTCCCCTCGGGCTTCTTCCAAGGCAACGCCCCCCCATACACACATGCACGAGCACCGCCGCATCGTAACTACTTCACCGCCACAGAGCGGAGAGAGGACCTCAACTCAACAACGCTACCTCATGACAAGTAACGGCAGCAGTGCTACTGCAGGGCTGAGTTTTCTCTTCCATTCTCCAGGAAACGTGCGGCGGCGACGCGCTTTGAGTTCAGGCTGGTGCACGCCAAGGGTAGAGTACGAGCAGAGAGGCAGGGAAGCATCTGATTGGTTCTTTCCAAGCGGACTGCGAGGCAGTGATTGGTAGACGTTTTTACAGGATTACAGCAGCTACAGATGACGGCTCTTTTCCGCTCCTTTTTCAGAGCTCATCAGTAATGGATCGCTGTCGGGGTGTAAAGACCATTTCAACCAATATAACAAATAGTGTTTACTGGAGAACATCGTCAACCCTGCCTTTACGAAATCAATAAAATGGTCCTCCAGAGTCCGACATCAGAGCTGCGCCCATAGCAACGGTCTAATACAGACATTACATCCTGCAGAACGCCGTGATTGACCAATCAGAATGGAGTATTCAACACAGCCGTGTAATAACAGGAGGTTAACAACAACAAACGTGAGAAGTTTAGAGGTGAAATGTCTCTCTGGTGGAACTGATGACAACTCGGAGACGTCTGACACACGACAAGGACACGCAACTGTCAGAGACATGTAGTGGAGTAGAAGTATAAAGTAACAGAAAATGGAAATACTCAAGTAAAGTACCTCAAAATTGTACTTAAGTACAGTACTTGAGTCAATTTACTTAGTTACTTCCCACAGCTGAAATCTCCACAGGTTACAGAGGATCTCAACATTTGTATGTTCAGAAAAAAATAGTAAATCCTAAATTGTAAATGAAACATACTTTGCTCCACGGTGTGAAAAACGGATCCTTCAGTTCAAATGCTCATGAATAAATAAAACAGCACGTCCTTTTAAATCTGAGCCTTAATGAATGCTAAAACCTGAAAACAACCAAACTGACCTTTAGAGGAATTTACCTTCTAATTAAAATCAGGACAAACTGCTCGTTTCATTTCTCTTCATGTGTGTTTGTGAAAGACGACGGACCGAAATCCCAATTCCCAGCCGAGTGATGAGCGTAAACACATAAAAATCCAGTCGACACATCTCGGAAGGCGG
The DNA here is from genome assembly GCF_043250625.1 of Sebastes fasciatus. Taxonomy (NCBI): domain Eukaryota; kingdom Metazoa; phylum Chordata; class Actinopteri; order Perciformes; family Sebastidae; genus Sebastes; species Sebastes fasciatus. The sequence goes on from NC_133813.1 coordinate 3,061,480, forward strand.
GAGAGAGGGAGATTTAATAAATGACGAGCAGGCCTCTGTGTGTACAGTCAACCGGCCAGACAAGTGTTTGATTTCCCTCAAGGACACAACGTTTCCCCTGAACCAGAAAACACACAAAAAAATCCAATCATGTTGAGTCTGAGAGCCGCGGCACACTGTTTATGTCTGTGTTTATATCTACAGTATACGGAGAAGATGGAGGGACTGACAACGCTTGTCATTCTGCACACTGAGAAAATCAAAATGTGTTTTTATATATGTAGCAGGGAAGTCTCATTAAAAGCGTAGAAACCTTGAGAGTAAAAAGGAGCAGGAAGGAAAAGATGTGTAAATCTAAAAGAAGAGGAGAGACAGAGGAAGATGAGCGGCGTCTCTGCATCCTCTCCATCCTGCTGCTGCTGCTGCTGAGCTCCATAAAGTGGCCGGCAGAGAGATGCAGGAGGTTTAGAAAAGAGATGCTCAATCACCCAAAAAATATGGGCTTTACACCCCTCAGCATGAGATAAAGGAAGAAATGAGTTCTCCTGCTGCGTCAGGGGGAAATGACAGATGTGAGTTAACTTGTTTCATGTTGGTTTGTCTCCGAGAGGCTGGAAGTCTGAGTCAGTACAAACAGAGGTGAGAAAGGACAGACAGAGGAAAGGGAAGTGGAAATGGAGAGAAGTCGGACCGTTATGAGCTCGTTATTGGTTTTTATATGTTTTCATTAAGATGCTGCGCAAGTATCTGATACGTTGGCACGCTAGTTTATGGATATAAATCATCAGAATCCTTGATTTCTTTTGCATTACAATCAAAATAAATGCATCGTTAAACTAGAAAAGTGCACTCAGTAGTGCAGATCTCCTCCAGGTGTGTCTCCGTCTCCCCTACCAAACAAAGAAGAGTTGAATCTCACTCAGTTGTCCCTCCCGGCCTCCCTACAGTCAAGATGGTGGCTAAGATAACAGAAACTGGGATTTATTTGTCTCGTATCATGCCTAACTTTAGTGCATCATAATATATAGGGTATGGAATTTAATCTGTAGATGCTCTGGTTCAATATGAGACCAAACTCTTCTACGGATGTTTTTGAGCCATGACAAAGACCAGAATGTGGCCTGCTACAGACTAGGTAAGGTTTGTTGGGCACACTACCAACGTCAGGAGCGCGTGGCGGCTGCGTCGCATGGTGGCTGCGTGATGCAGGAGTCTGGTGTTCACACTAGACGCGTGTCGGCTGTGTTTCAGCTGTGTTTCTGCTGCTGCTGTCAGCCCTTTCTTTCTGCATAGAGTTTGCCTTTTAATTCATGATAAATATAATTTATATTTATTTTAGACAGAGAAAGGTTCAGAAACGTGTGGTAATTAGTAAATAATAGTAATAATCCACAATTAAAACTCCGTACTGTATTCATTTATGATGCTTTCCAAGTCACTGCTTGTTCCACATCACTGTCCGGCACATATTTCAGAATAAAAGCCTTGTGTTAACAAATGAAGGAATTCTGTGCAAAGAAAACCCGCTTTAGGGCTTTTATTTCTAAATGAAAGCAGGAAGTGTTGATTTAAACCCCAAACTTTATCAATTCTTGGAGCTCTCAAAGTGACTGCGTGTTCCACAGCACTGACTGCTCATATTTCAGAATAAAAGCCTCGTGTTAACAAATGAAGGGATTCTGTCTATAGAAAAAAACGCCTGAGGGCTTTTATTTTGAAATGAAAGCAGGAAGTGTTGATTTAAAAATAAGTCTTTACTTTTTTTCATCTCCGTAACATATTCTGTTGATCTTTTATTTTCATTTATATAATAAAAAGCTGCTGTTAGAGCCTGAGAAGACGTCTTCAGATATCTCGCTTTGTCCAAAACGTAAGAAATGAGTTTGACAGTGATGTAAAACAGAGAACTAGAAGCAACTCATCTCAGACTTAATTGATTAATTGATTTCCAGAATTGTTGCTTATTTCTTTTCTGAGTGTTTTAATTACAAAAAGAAATTGACCTGGACTGAATTATATTATATGACAAAGGTGTTGGTTTAGTTTGTGTGTTTGTTAAACATCAGCTCTCTGCGGGCGCCGTCTTTGTTTGGACGCACGCTGTCTGGAAACACTCAAATAAACACACAGTGGGAGATATGGATTAGTGTTGATGACCGTGTTTCAGTCGCCTCAGGCTGTGCACCTGTGGAGGAGAGGCTCAATAATCTGTCTGTCAACAACAACACACACACACACACACACACACACACACACACACACAGGGCTCAGACGGAGAAACTGTTCCTCCGTCTGCTTGCTGAGATGCTGAGATTCATGACAGACAGAAGTGATGTGATAGAAGAGGAAGCTGCTCAGAAACATGGTCGTTTTCCTGTTAGTCGCTCGCTGCTGTCGTTAGAATGAACTCACTCAAAGCCTCATTCGTCTTACTGACAGCTGCTCAATCCGCCTCTCCACGTCCACGATGCAATCACATGCTATTAACTGACCGACTGTGTGTGTGTGAGTGTAATATCGAGCTGTGTGAGAGTCCAGTGGAGCCTTCAACAACATTAAAGTGGCCTCACACAGTTATATTAAAGCTGTACATTAGAAACATCTTATTGAGTTAACAGCTAGAAGATATATAATAATAATAATAATCAGTCCAGTCACTTTAGAGACTGCAATAACAATATTAAAGGTCCCATATCGTGCTCATTTTCAGGTTCCTACTTGTATTTTGTGTTTCCACTAGAACATGTTTACATGCTGTAATGTTAAAAAAAACCTTTATTTTCCTCATACTGTCTGCCTGAATATTCCTGTATTTACCCTCCGTCTGAAACGCTCCGTTTTAGCGCATTTTGACGGAATTGCAACAGAATTGCGTTGCTAGGCAACAGCTTGGGTCCATGTGTACTTCCTGTCAGCTGATGTCATTCACATACACTGCAACCAGGAAATAAACTGGGACACATTTAGAATGTTTACATTTAAAATTGTGTCAAGGGTGTAAATATTGTATATTTGTGACATCACAAATGGGCAGAAATCCTGACGGCTTGTTTCAAATGCAGAGTTTCTGAATACGGGCTGTGTATTTCCATGTGGATTGAGTGTTTCGATACTTTCACAGTATTTATATAGGACTTAAGCCTGATTTATAATAAATAAAAAACATGAAAATCTCACTTTTTTATAATATGGGACCTTTAATCTAAAGATATTGAGTCGTTTTATACTTCTGAGAGGAGAGATGTGTAGGAGAGAGGAGGAATCTTCAAGGTAAAGTTTGAATTATTTATTATATAAAGCTTTATCACATGTACAACTATCCTGTTTATATCGAGTTAGTATCCTTCAAAGTAAAGTTAAGGTCAATATGTTTTTGGGAAATACACTTCACTTCACTTTTCTTGCCCAAAAGTTGAATGAGAAGTTTGATACCGATCTCATGTGTGTTCATTAAAGCTAGAATTCTTCTATTAGTAGCAGGGATTCACCGATCCCACTTTTTCAGTTCCGATACCGATGGAGATACCTGAGCTTTGGGTATCGACCGATACCTCCATACCGATCCGATACCAGTGTTTAATTAATCATCTGTATGCCTCGCTGTGTGGAAGTGACTGGGATCATTCTTTTAATGTGTAAAGCAACATCATGCTGGACTTAAACATCGTTTTACTAACTTGGTAAAAGTTAATACATAGATATAAAGTTACTGAATTGTTATTTATTACTATTAAAATAATAAATTGTGCACTAGCAACTTCGTAAAAAAATCTTCAAATTAACAGGTTTCAAGTGGAAACCTTTTTAATTCAGCAACAAATTGGTCAAAACTAATATATATAAACATATAATTTAACTGATTAGATCGACCTGTCCCATACCAGTATAATGTAATTATTATTTAACTTATATTAATTTTATTATCTATTAATTTTATATTCATTTATTTATTATTTAGTTTATTTTTATATATGTTTTTAATATATATATAATATATATTAATGTTTCGTATATGTATTTATGCTTGCATACGTACTCATTTAATTATTTGTATTTTATTTCATGTTTTTATTTGAGTTATTTTACGTCTTATTGATTATCAGTAATATGTTATATATGTCATTATCACTATTTCATTGAATATATATTTAAGTTGATATACCATTATTGTGTTGATAATTACCCTTTTTTTCACAAGTAAATTTGTGTGTGTCTTTCCTTTCTTTTAAATCTGTTTATTCATGCATGGATAGAAATGTATCTGACATATTTCAATTGGACTGTAAATTATTTTTCAATAAAACAAATCTGAGCAAAAAAAAAAAAAAGAGTATGAAGCTACAGCCAGCAGGCGATTAGCTTAGCTTAGCATAAAGACTGGAAACAGAGGGAAACAGCTAGCCTAAGATTTTATCCAGGTCATCCACCACGCAGGAAGCAACAACATACAACCAATGAAATCTAAATAAGCCGTTAATCTACCGTAAAGTACAACATGTTCTGGTACAGAGATATCTGTGTACAAAGGAATACTCACATGAACACACATGGAAGTATTTCCCCTTCCAAAAAATGAGAAAACAAACGAGATCGAACAATAACCAACATCAAACGCTATTGATTAACACACACACACACACACACACACACACACACGCACACACACGCACACACACGCACACACACACACACACACACACCGGTAAGGTTGTTTATATTTCTCGTACAATATTAAAGAGACAATAAAATATTCCACAAAGAGCTCCACCGGCTCAGAATCATGAGATTAAATAAAGTATGAAATGCTGCTATGACACCGCGTCGTACTGTATGTTCACACTGCATCACATGTTGGCAGCACACACACTCATGAACACACACACATGAACACACACACACACACACACTCACATATGGGACCAGTTAAAGGAAGGTAAACACACACAAACAGCCCGACAGCTTCACTCTGTGTTTTCAGACATAAAGGGACCAAAGTCTAATCTGGAACAGCGATCTAATTAACCGCTTTCACAACTGTCCAAAGAGTTTGAGAAGAAAGACGGTGAGTTTAGTGGCGGCGGCCCGAGGCGAAGAAATACTGCTTTCCACAAAACATTAGAGAGAGAGAGGGAGAGAGAGAGAGAGAGAGAGAGAGAGTGTGGGCTGTGATCTCTGCTGCCGACGTTGTCACATCACACACACACACACACACACACACACACACACACACACACACACACACACACACACCGTAGACTAACGAGTACGACTCTTACATTAAATATATCAGGTTGGAAAGAGAGTTTCCTAAACAAAGAATCAAGATGACATCAACACTGCAAAGACATTATTCTCCCTGCTGAAAAGTCTCTCTGCTTTCTGTTTCTTAAACTGAAGGACACAAACAGATGGTGACATCATCATCATCTCTGCCACCAGTGACCTGATTGGACGGACTCTCTTCAGGCTGGACGCACCAGGAAGTGATTTTGAGCATTTGGATCAAGTATGTTGTGTCAGATTTGGTCACTAAAGCTGTTATTTCAATGTGTCAGATACATATTTCATCAACATTTGGGTAAATAGAAATATCAGAACAGACACTGTACCAGCAAATACCCAACTTTAAAGAACTCGGATCGGGGTTGGGGCCAAAACATGTTGATTGGGACTTCCCTATTGTAACATCCCTGCTGGGAAGTTGGCTGCATACGTCCCCCGTTTACCTTCACTCTGTGGACGGGACTGAAATCAGGCTGTTATCTCTAACTCGGTGACCTCGGGAAAACTGATCCAGCCAACAGCTCGACCAGGTGGAGGGCGCTGCGCTTGAACCGTATCTAACCAACATGTGTCATCGTATGAATATACATGAGCTGAGTTTAACGTACCTCTCTGTCCTTGAGCTTCATGGCCAGCACCAGCTGGTTCCTGTGGTTGGCCAGCGCTTCTCTGTAGCTGCCTTTAGAGAAGAGGGCAGAGCCGAGGTTCCCGTGAGCACGGCACTCACCTGACTGGTCACCTGTGGACGAGATAAAGAGTACGTGACGTTCACCGTCTTCACCGTAAGTTCACACCGCTCTCCGTGGCTTTCTCCTCCTCCATACCTAGAGTCTTGGTGACCTCCAGGTCCTGCTGCATGTAGTTCATGCTCTTCTCCGCGTTACCTAAAGACCAGTAGGCCGAGCTCAGGGCCGAGAAGACGGATCCACGCAGCTTCAGCGAGCACGTTCCGATCTTCAGGCCGGCCTCCAGCACCACGACGGAGGCGCCGTGGAAGCTGTGAGTCAGCAGCTCCTGGCCGATGACGGACACGACCACGAACGGGCTCTTGTCCAGCTTCATCTTCTGCAGCTGCTGGTAGGTCGGCTCAAGGGAGTCTGTGGAGGTGTGACAGAGACACTGGTGAGGTCAGGAAAGGGAATCACTTTCATTAGGTCCTGATTGGTAGCAGTCAGTGTTGCAATCAGTATTTGAATATCATTCATAAATTCCTTTAACGTTCAGCGTTTTCAGCCTGTTAAATGAACTGTTTTCCTCCATGTGACTGTCAGATCATGATGATGTGTTCCTCAGCGTCGCTGAGAGTTACGCTGTGTTTACATTGTGTGGGTTGTAGTTCTAGTGGAGAGGCTCTGAGGAGCATGTTCATAATATTGTCCAGGGAATGTGTAAAAGTTCACAGTATAAAGTTCAGAGAATATGCACACAGCAGAAACACAGCTAACGTTACAGTCGTTGTGTGTGAAGTGTGATTTATTCTTGACGCAGAGTCGTGAGTGTCTGCCATAAAATTCAACAGAAGAAGAAGAGGATGGGTCGAGGCCGGATGTACGCGGTGGAAGACGTCGCTGAGAACGTGGTGGACAAGGAGCTGTTTTTGTCTGGAGCCAATGTTCTTGTAAAAAGCATTAAATGTTAAACCATAGACAAGTCACAGATTCAAATATGTCATCAGCGGAGTCTTCTGATTGGTTCGCTTCCTCTGCTTGAAAGAGTCGTTCGTCAGATTGACGTAACCCTTTATATGCTTCCTCCTGTAAATATTACCGCTTTTATTCACAACACAGTCGTTCCGGGACTTTCCCTGAAATGTTACGAGGTCTTGAGGCGGGAAACTGGCGGTACAGATTCCCCTGAATATTGATCCCTGCTGCCTTTCACACATGAGACCGTGCAGGAGATGTTCTTGAACATTTCAGGGACAGACTGCATGTGTGAAAGGGACAATAAACTCAGAGCTGAGAAGGAGAGTTAAAGGGACTGTTTGTAACTTTTTAAGCGTATAAATGTACCGGGTTGGGATCCCATGCGCGCTCGCGTGTGGCTGGAGTCACTGCTCCTCTGCCTGCTTACCTTCACTCACACAGCAAGCATTCTCGCTGTCTCGCTGTCTCGCTCCACCTCTAGACGTGAACGCGCGCTCACTCCAAACTGCCGGAGAGTAAGTTTAGCTCTGAGAATATCTAGTGAATGTACAGTGGATGTTTGTGCAGATATAAATGCTGCAGCTCCTCCAGACAGCGAGAAACGTTATCGCCTCAACCGGGTGCCGGTGTCTCCCTGCGAGCGCAGTCGAGAGACGATAACGTTTCTCTTCCTGCTTCAGCCTCGGCACCGACCCGCTTTTGCTGAAGCAGGAAAAGCCAACACTAGGATCAGCATTGATTCATGGAGAGACCTTCGTCTGGTCAGCTAACATTACTGCCAAGCAGCTGAAATATAGAGTGATATTGTGCTTTTAGCTGACGTGTGTCTCCTCACTGTGTTGAGCGATGCTCGTTCATGTCTATTTAGAGCGAACACAAGCGCGAGCCCGACGCTGACTTTCGTTGACTTAACGGCCACAGGTGAAGCTGTTAACAAGCATTTCTGAACGTTACAAATAGTCCCTTTAAGGTGGAATGATGCTGTTTACATTAAAGAGGAAGAGAAGCAGCATCGTTTTGTTGTTCTCTTTAGAGAAATATTATCGTCATGATGGTGAAAAATGAAAGAAAGATGTGATTAGTAAATGATAAATACCTTTAAGGAGGGATTTAACACATTTAAAATCAGAGCTGGTCTGACTTTACTTTAATGTGTGTGTGTAAAGATCTGAGCCTGTTTCCATCCTGACTGAGTGAAACTGAAAGAAAGCGAGTCAATAATAAAGTTGTGTTGTCCAGAAACACCAGCAGCTCTCACAACAGATGGATTGAAGTTGTGTTAATTGATCACAGTAGTTTTCTGTCTGCCTCGGCAGCTCCTCTCAGTGAACGGCTGCAGCTCCTCTCAGTAAACGGCTGCAGCTCCTCTGAGTGAACGGCTGCAGCTCCTCTCAGTAAACGGCTGCAGCTCCTCTCAGTAAACGGCTGCAGCTCCTCTCAGTAAACGGCTGCAGCTCCTCTGAGTGAACGGCTGCAGCTCCTCTCAGTAAACGGCTGCAGCTCCTCTCAGTAAACGGCTGCAGCTCCTCTCAGTAAACGGCTGCAGCTCCTCTGAGTGAACGGCTGCAGCTCCTCTCAGTAAACGGCTGCAGCTCCTCTCAGTAAACGGCTGCAGCTCCTCTGAGTGAACGGCTGCAGCTCCTCTCAGTAAACGGCTGCAGCTCCTCTCAGTAAACAGCTGCAGCTCCTCTCTGTGTGTGAAACACTGAATAAGAATCAGATGTTGAGGCGTTCAGGTTCATCTGTCAAGGCTCAAATAAAAACAGGCTTGATACTGTACATGTTTAATTAAAGTGAAGGTTTCATCTGTGGGGAATGTAGAGAGAGAGTAGGAATATACTTTATAACGCTAGTCACAACTAAAGAACTGCAACAGTACATGATATACGTCAACGAGGCCGAGGGTCTGAGCCAACACGTGTACTTCATCCATTCAGAGACTATTCAAATAGTTAGTTATGCTGCTGTACATCAGTGGTTCCCAACCGAGTATTAAATGACTTAGTCATTTTTTATTAAATTAATTTTCTTTAATGAATAGAACTCGTCAGATTAACGCCAACAAATATGGATATTTCATTAGATAAAAACATGTTGTGAATTTTTAGAAATGATTACATCTATCTTTTTCCAATTAATGATACAACACTCTGGAGCTGTTGGAAATGTGGAAATGTTTTCTTTTTTAAAAAGAAAATCACCAAAATGACACCGTTTATCACAGCAGGAAACTGTAAAAACAGACATTATCGTCTCATTTTCAACTTTCCGTCGGTCCTTTAACAAATCAACTTTTAATGGAGGCTTCTATCATAAAAAACAACCAAATCTGAGCTTGAATAGTGATATTTCATCACAATATCTTTATTCTACAAGTCTCATTTAAAAATTTGCCAAAAATAAACTGTTTGCAGTAATTAGATCCTGTAAAAAACATTAAATTCTTTGCTCTTTAGCGCAACTGGGAAGCCATGAATGACTCTTCTGAGACCAACAGTCACGTGACAAAAAATTCAGCGAGCAGAGAGGAGAGGACAAGAGAGGTTGTAAAAAAGTAAATAGTCTAATATCTACAGCATGTGGAGCCCCAATTTTTTTTTGCCAATATTGTTAACACTTGTTTGCACTTAGAAACATTTTGAAAATATAGATCCACATTTTCCCAATTTTTGTCAATTAAATTATCAAAGAAATTTAGCTTGCATTTTTCTTTTTTTGATAATTTATGGTATTATAACTAGGGCTGTGTAGTGGCAAGAATCTGGCGATACGATATGCATCGTGATACGGGGTTACGATTCAATATATTACGATATACTGCGATACTGTAATCAAGGTGATGTATTGCAATATTTAACATTGAAGTTTAGGAAAACATAGTAAAAAAAAATAGACCATATGCATAAAATCTGAGTCAAAAAAGTGAACTTGTTTTGCACTCAGAACGGTGAGATCTGGATTTACATTTATCACACAGTCCCTCTAACATCCAACATCACAGCACTACCTCTCATGCAATCTGAGCCACAGTTTGCCACAAATCTTTGCATGTAAACCATTCATTAAAAATGTATACTGTGTTTTTGAGAAACGCAAAGCATAATATTGTATGTGTATATCGATATTTTCTTACACCCGTAATTATAACTGTGCTGTACTGCACAAAAGACATGTTTGAGTTCTTCCTACTTCTAGTCATGATTGTGCCGTTTCCACAGAGATGCAGGACGTATACTGTATATTGCAGTGACAAATAGCAGTTCCCATCTAGTTGAGATATTAAAGAATAGAAAGAGAGAGAAACTCCCCTTCATATATTCCTAAAATGTCTCAGAACATTTTGATTTGTCAGAGCAAATGTGTCAAACGTATGTATGATCTATACCAGCTATGTTAACTCGACATAATGGAAAAGCTTTAAAACCTGATAATAATCCCAAACAACTCGTGGGAAACCTGTTGGTATGGAGACAAAGCGTGCAGCTGTTGCAGCATCACTAAATCATCTCTGGGTGATTGGAGGATGAATTAGTGCTAATGTTGGGTCCTGAGGGGGTTTCAGTGATGTAGAGCAGAGAGAGAGAGAACGGAGCAGAGCGAGACTTCTGCATCTCAACATCTCCTCTGCTGCTGCTTCTGCTGTTTCTGGAGGAGTGTGTTACAGCCAGTCTGACATGTGCACGTGTCTTCACTGTGTTTTGTAACAGACTGCTGTTTGAACAACTGAATTGTTAAACATTAGGGCTGTCAATCGAATAAAATATTAAATCATGATTAATCGCAAATTAATCGCACATTTTTTTAAATCTGAAAATGAACCATAAAGGGAGATTAGTCAAGTATTTAACACTCTTATCACATTACTGCCTAGCAGGTGAAATATAGAGTGACATTGTGGTTTTAGCTGACGTGTGTCGCCTCACTGTGTTGAGCGATGCTCGTTCATGTCTATGTAGAGCGAGCAAGCGCGAGCCCGACGCTGACTTTCGTTGATTTCACGGCCACAGGTGTCGCTGTTAACAAGCATTTCTGAAAGTTACAAACAGTCCCTTTAAGTGTATTTGAATGCTATATTTTTGTAATTTTACTGAAGTAACATTTTGTATGCAGGACTTGTACTTGTAACGGAGTATTTCTACATTGTGGTATTACTACTTATGGTACGTCTTCCTCCACTGCACGTTATGCTAATGAGATAATCTGCAGCTGGTCTTGTTTGCATCTGTAGTTTTAGTAAATACCACGTTAGATTGGAAAATTGGTGGCGATGTAAAATGTTGCTCCTCTCTTGCAGTAATTTGCGGCCGGCTCGGTAAACATCCCCCGGTAAGAACTCCTCTACTTTTTAACAACCTGTCTGGATGCCTCGCAGCACATCAGGCTGTAAAGAAGACATCAGCAGAGCCAACAGGAGCCAGATCACCCAGAGGAGACCCCTCTTCCATGCTGTTAATATTGCAGCTCCCCCCCCCCTCTGTGCTTACAACATATTGGCCTCCTCCATGGTCCAACATGTTGCCCGTCCTCCTGCTTACTCAAGCATGACAACTCCTGGTAACACTCGATACTAGACATCGTAGCTTTGAGGCTCGCTTGCTTTGAAGCTTATGGGAGATGTTTGAGAGGAGGTTTTGAGGTTGCAGCCCCCGGATAGCAGAACAACCCCCCCACAGTGCATCAGATCTGCACACTGAAGCTTTTGCAAGTAGTTCAGGGCAGGCGGGACTCTGTCACACACTGTGTGTCATCGCCGCTGATCACAACACGCTGCAATCGCTATCCAACACCGATAACAGGGAGAGTAGTTTCACTCCACCTGCTGCAACAGAGAAAGAGAGGCTCATTTGGTCAGCTACCAACGTCCTCGATACGCCCCGTCATGCTCTACCTCAAAGGGGAATATTGTGAATACTCAAACTAGATGTGCTCTCCAGTGTGCGAGCAGATGCAAAATAATTCCACGTGCACAGACATTCGCCGCAGCTCGCCAAGTAGAAGAAGGCGATTCCCAAGAAGCCTTGCTCTCATTTCGATACAGCTGAAGGGCAAAAACATAATCCGGCGCCAACTCCAGCCTGCAAACTATTCCTGATTGTGTGCTCTCTTCCTTCATCTCCTCGTGCTGTTGAGACCTGCACGCTAACGTGCACGGAGATCTGTGGGGTGGAGAGATCGATGACACAGGAAGCTGCCTCATCATGAGCTCCACGAGAAGCAGATTCATGCTCCGTACATCAAGCATCCTCGTATGACTGTTGAATATTGAAATGGAATCAGACATGAGATTATCTGTAAACTTAATGAGGGCATCCAGCATATTCTCTCAGACATTCAACATCTCTTCAGTTAATTAGTTCTTCCTGCTAAACCAACTTCCTGCCTCTTTGATCCGCTCCAAACTCTTTAAAGGCAGAGTAAAGGAAATTCAGAGATGTGTTTCTAAACACATTATAAATGTTGGAAAATAATGACTGAAAACATGCAAAGGCTGTGAACGTTGTAGTACTGGATTGTGGAGTTAGAGAGGCTGAAATCACGGCTCGATGACGCACTGGAGTCATCCTTAACATAACTCCACCCGTCTACAGAAACCTGAACCTCACCCTCACCCTCACCATCGCCCCGAGCCTTTCCAAGCCGACAGATCGCCTCAGAGAGGTCCCGCGAGGGGATCCTCCTACACCGAGCGGCCGTCTCTAACCCGCCAAGTTGAATCCTCCGGGCAGACTGCGCGACGGGGGCCGTTACCGGCCTCATGCCGTCCACGGGCTGAGCCTCCATCAGAAGGACTCAGGCCCTCGAGCGACACCGGGCAAGCGGTCTCAGGTACGCCCCATTTGGTACTGGGCTCTTCGCTCTTCGCTCGCCGCTACTGAGGGTATCCTGACAGGCTGCACCTTCCCCGCTTGTGAGTGTGGTTTCAGGTTTCAGAGCCTTCAGGTGACACGCCCCCAGCGGACACGCCCCCAGCGTCTCAGAGCAGAGAATACTGATGATTTTTCTGTGATTTTGAAAGCAAATTTTATGTAATTGCCGATTTTTTTAATCATTCAAATTTGGCTGGGTGGTTAGTAACACATTGTTCTGTGTGTTCGGTGTGACAAACCCAGAATGCAGATTTATTTTTGCTTTACATGAACTTTAAAGGGGAACTTTGATATACTGTATGCCAACCTGGATCCTATATTCCCATGTTTTTGTGTCTAATGGTACGTGTCCACAGGGGCGTTTTTTATCGCGAGGGGACGCGACGCTTCCCAACATTGGACGCTTGGTGTCCTGTCCCTAGAAATAAGGCACTCGGCTCCTGATTGGACTCTAGTATTGCAGTTTTCCTCCCCTCTACAGAGCACTTTAGCGTCATTTAACGCCGTTTGGTTTTACATTTAGCAGCTGAAAAGCCAGATGTTCCAGAAACACGACTCCCAATGAGTGCTAGCGTTGCTCTGTGTGTCTGCTGGATGTGTAAATAGGAAGCTGTTTGCTGACATGTTCGCCACAACTGGATGAGATGATAATATGTTAATGTTGTGTTTACAGCTTGTTGCTCTGCCCTCAAGTGACATAAAAATCAATGCATGCACGTTTAAGGACATGGCAGCTTTTCTCCTCTTTGTCACATGGCAAAAATTAAATCGTTATTATATGAATATGATTATGAAACGTTCAGGTTTCCTCCGTCTGGAATCAATTTATGTAGAAAAACCTATTTGTTCTTATTTTGCTATAAGTGGCCTGAGAACAGAGAGCACTAATGTAGTAACCTGAAGCATCTCCACTCTCAGACTGACTTCACATGTGGATGAATGAGTCCATAAACAAGGCAGTGGACAGAGAGATGCTTTTAGGATTCAGGCAGCAGAAGATGTGAGTCATGACTTCAGCAAGTGGATGCTGATGAGTCCAATCTCCCCGACACTCCACATCACTAGCTCACTGTTTTCAATTTCATCTCCTCCATGTTTCTCTTTTCTATTTCATCCGACTCGCTTGTTTTATTTATTTTCTACATCTCACTTTTCTTTACGTGTCTCTTTTCTCCCTCTTTGTCACATCAAAATGTGCATCCAATTCTTTCTGAGATCTGAATCGTCTTTGTATCCCAGAGGAGGAGAGCCGCTGAATAACAGAACAAAAGAAAAGTGGTAAGTTGACAGTTTTTCCCGGCGCCGACGTCTCACTCTCTCCTCTACAACTTTCAGCAGGCAACAAAGTTACTGGAGACGAGTCAAACAAATACAATGTGTTGGACAGAAAGACGGAGAGAAAGAGAAGACGGTTGTACCTCTGAGGGGAGATTTCATGGCTGCCTCCACCATGCCGACGAGCAGCTGCAGACTCTTGGGGTCCTGGGCGAGGCCGGAGGCGAACGCTGCCAGGGCGTCGGCATGGCGACCCAGGTACTGCAGGGCAACCCCCTGACGGAAGTAGGCCTGCAGGAAGAAGAAGAAGAAAAGAACAAGGCTTTTATATTGTTGCCATTGAATCAAGATGTTTACATTTCGATCCGCTTCTGAATTTGCATGGCTTTATTTTTAGCCATGCTAGCGGCGGCTAGGTGATGTTTTCCATGTTTCCTATCTTAGTTTAAATGGACTTGCATTTATATAGCGCTTTTTTAGTCTTCCGACCACTCAGCGCTTTACACTACATGTCAGTATTCACCCATTCATACACTGATGGCAGAGGCTGCTAAGGTGCCAACAGGATCTAATCTAAATACTCATTCACACACCGATGTGTGAGCAATTTTGTCGGGAGCAATTTTTGGGATTAAGTGTCTTGCTCAAGGACACATCGACATGTGACCCGGAGCAGCCGGGGATCGAACCACCGACCTTCCGATTGGTGCTGCTCTATCCTCTGAGCCACAGCCGCCACGTTTAGCATGTTAACATGCAACATTTAATTCAGAACCACATAAATCAACCTCATAGTGACGCTACAGGAAAAGTCAGAGGATCACCAAAGTCAGTAGGATTCATCCTCTGGGGAACATGAGCAGCACTTGAGTAAATGTACTTGCACATAAAGATACTTACTTAATGTTATTGTTATTCTATTAGGCTCTGCTGTAGTATTACTTCTTATACACTTTATATTTATTAATCTCTTTTTTTATTCTCATGTTGTAATTTACTTTTATATCTTAGTTAACTTATTTTACTACATTTATTTTACTTTTATTGATATTCTAATTTGCACTGTTAATATTACTTCTTATGCTCCTTATATTATTACTCTGTTGTGTTTTTTTATTGTCATGTTGTAATTTTGAGCAATCTCTGGATTAATAAAGTTCTTATTTTATCTAATCTAACTACTAAACTACTTACATTATAATAATTATTCCTCTGAATTCAAAGTATGTTGTTGAGGTCGGATGTGTTAGTAAAACATAATGAGATTATTAAAAAGCCATTGTGTCTGAGTGTGAGTCCAGCCTGCACAGCTCTGATACAGCATGTACACAAACATCTCACACTTCATTAGGACGCCTCGTGTGTCTCACAGCGACATTAGAGACAATGAATCATGACATCAGATTCATGAGGAGGACACACAAACACCACGCTCGTCTTCTGTCGCTGTAACTTAATTGTCTTCCTCTCTCTCTCTCTCCTTCCCTTTATTCCTCCCCTCTTCCTCTCTCTCATTCATCATCCTGCCCTCCTCTCCTCCCATTTAAACGTAATCTGTCATGACAGTGAATGAATGAAGACAAAGAGGGGACGAATTAGATTACATGGCAGCTACCGTCCCGCCCGCCACTCTCTCCGCGCCCCACCACCGCCACCGTCTTTGTCCTTCTCGCCGTCTTCGGACAGCTTCATTGAAACGAATGGAGCCGGAGGGTCACCGCTAATCTAATGCATTAAGCCTGTGTAGCCGGTGTGTTTGGTGTTGGGAGCAGAATGTGAACAGGACGCGCTGTCATTTCACCGCTGATTAACACAAAGTGGGATAAATGGTTGGTAATTACAGCCGGGGTCAAATCCCTTAAAACACTGGAATCACTCACAGACGCTAAAATCATCGCTATTTATCGACCTTATCACCTTTTTTTGTTCCATTTAAGCTTTTGTCTCTTAACTTGAGTTTGCTATTGCTGCCTGTAGTAAATACAAGTTGGTGACATTGCGATTTTACAAGTATTGCGATTCAATATTACGATTTGTGTTAACGTTTTTAAAACTAGAACATGGGGAAAATGTGAATTATACACTTCTAGACTTTTACTTTATTAATCCAGTAAATTATGAAATTTTTTTCCACGCAGACCCTTCACCGTTTTCTATTTTCTTATTTCAGCTCGCTGCGGCCGGCTGCGGTTTGTTTTGGTTGACGGATACGAAACAGATATGACGTCACGTTATTCTCATGGATGTATTAGGAGAACTGGATACAGTGTTGAAGGCGGGCTCCAGTTCGATCCAATGAAAGTTGCTCAGTGGTGCATGAAGCCAAAATGGTCCGACTTCGGACTGGAAAAGTACCCGGATCTTCCAGCGATCTTCCGCATCCATCGGGCCCATAGAACAGGTGCAGTAGCGTCCGCTCCACAGACGTCTCTTTCCCAATGTTAGTCTGAAAGTAGGGATGCACCGATACCACTTTTTTCAGACCGAGGACAAGTACAAGTACTTATATTTGGGTACTCGCCGATACCGAGTACCGATACGAGTACTTCTCTGTGCCAAAAGAGCCTCGTTAACAGCCAGCTGGAGGGTGTGAGCGACCCACGGCAGGCTGGGGAGTCCCGCAGACGAGGCGGTGCACCGCGACCGGCTCTAGGTCGGCTTGGAAAGGCTCGGGGCGAAGGTGCTTCTTGTGGCCGTGGACAAAGTGTCACCGGGGCGGACTGTCCTTATTGCGCCCTAACCGCGTCGTGCCCCCAGGGCGGGGCTCGGCCCACATAAAAGGCACCAGGGGTCTGCGGCGATGTCAGCAACCCACCCGACCCGTCTTGAAACACCGACCAAGGAGTCTAACGCAGGTGCGAGCGCAATGAAAGTGACGGCCGCCACGCGCCGGCTGAGGTGGAATCCCAACCCAGCGGGGTCGGGCGCACCACTGACCCGTCTCGCTCGCCAGCATGAGCGCGTGCGATAGGTCCCGAAAGATGGTGATGAGAGGTTAACGTTGTATCGGAGCTGTTTTGCGAGTACGAGTACATGAGCACAGTATCGGACCCGATATCCGATCCTGGTATCGGTGCATCCCGATCTGAAAGTCTTTGGTTTGGCCACTATGAAAGTTGGCATCAACGACTGGCGCTCTTCCTGGAGGCTTGGTTACTCAGACTACAACAATGAAAGCGTTAACTTCCTTCTAACTCCTCATAGACTCAAATGAAGCAAATATATCGATTCTGACATAAAAAAATATATTTCAAAATTGTAAAAAAGAAAATTGCAATACATATGTGAATCCATTTTTTCCCACCCCTTCTTTAAGACACATAACCTTGTATTTGAAAACCATTTTCAAGCAGAAATAGAGGACTCTGTTTTAGCTCCTGCCTCTGCTGCCAAGTGTCCATGCTGAGGAGAGAGAGACAGCAGCCTGCCCTCTGACCTTCGTCCAGGCTGGAGAGGAGAGCGGCGGGGCTGGACCGGGATGAGCAGCCGGGCGGGTAGCTGAGGTGACATATGGACGCCCCACCTGTCTGCCTACCTTCTACTTAGCACTGCCCCGCAAATCTGTCGCCGTCACACTGACTTGGCTGCTGGATGGAGGATGCAGTTTCTCCTCATTTAGACATTCATGTCCTATTCTTGACTCTGCTTTTGATTGGGGAGGATGATTTCAGTCAGATGAGGGTGATTATATCAGGGGAGGAGATAATCATAGCAAGTATTATCTCTGCATGACTGTGTTTGAGTGAATGCACAGCACAATAAGTGAGGCTGAGACGTGTGTGTCAGAGCTTTTTACCCCCATCGAGGGTGTAAACATGCCAGAGCCAGACAGAAAGTGACAGCAGGAAGAGTCTGCCTCCTCCTCCTCCTCCTCCAGCCTCCTGCTCACACACATCCTGCCTATTAGCTCAGTCTGGCTACGTTGCCTGCTAAGCACATACAGGGGGTATCCAGTCCAGACAGACACACACATGCACATCCACCACCACCTCTCAAACACTCCTTTCTTCTCTCCGTCTGCCTCCCAGCAGTCGTTTCGGAGCGTCTTGTCAGATTACAGAGCGTCTCTGGTCGTGTCTGGCTCGTCTGGTTTTTGCAGGTATTTCACGCCGATTCCCCATCGAGCACTTAGACGGCCTCTTCAACATCAGCTGACAGTTCTGTGTCAGTTAAAGTGAAGTGATCAATAGAAGGGACACGACTAATCCTGGCCGTACGTGTGTGTGTGTGTTCACACCTCTTATTAGTGTGTATATATTGATGTGTTCATGTACAGTATTCACACCCTGGGAGCTCTTACAGTTTAGGAAACTAAACTAAGGGTCTACTTTAAAACCGCTATAATTCAACATTAGGGCTGTGTAACGGAGCATTTGTTTTAACGCCACTAATTTACTTTAACGCATCAACGCAGCTTGTGATTTGTAGGTTGTAGCTGCTCAGTTTTAAAGCTGACACAAAGACGAGACTTTCAACCAGGAGGCCGTTGTTCGTGTCTCGTGTGAAACTAAAAGTAATGTTGACTTATTTTGTCACGTTAGTGTTTAGTCATGTGACTCGTCAGTATATCGTCAGTCCCGTGAGTCGCTAGTCAGTGACGTTAACGTCAATCACGACCGTTTTCTAACCCTAACTAAGTGGTTGTGTTGCTTAAACCTAACTTCCTATGAAAACAGAAGTTTATTTTGAAAGGACACTATACATGTAACGAGCGTATATTGACACGCCGTCCCTGGTCCGTCCAAAAGTAACGCTAGAGAGCGTTGGTCTCCGATGCTGAGGGGCGCTGACCAAGCGGTGGTATTTGACAGGTTGGGAGTGAGAATGTGTTGTAAAAAATGACTGTACACTAATGGTACGTGTCCACAGCCTCCGTGCTTTCCACGCCCCCAATTCATTGTCTATGTAAGCAGCCGCGCAATGCATTCTGGTAGCGTGGCGTCGCGATTCGAGGGACTAGGCGTCACGACGCCCGCTCCTCATTTGCATAAAGTTGAGGTCTAGTCTACTTTATGTAAATCACGGGCATCCGACGCGACTCGCCGCCTCTCCAAACTCCCGAGGATCTTTTAAAATAAACGTTGTTGATCCAAAATAAAGACAGATTCAGCAACTGCATGGATTATTTCTCCCCTCAAATGTTTTCAGAAACACATTTAAGTGAACTATTTACGTGAAATAAGAGAAGAAAGTTTCCAAACGAGCCTCCGGACTGGTTCCGGTTTGAAAGCTGGGAGCAGCAGCCAACGGCGGGAAAGCGTTCGTCCAACCAGGAGGCGAGTGCCTTGTTTCTAGGGACAGCACACCAAGCGTCCAATGTTGGGAAGCGTCGCGTCCCCTCGCGATAAAAAACGCCCCTGTGGACACGTACCATAACCCCCCACGCGCCTCCCCAGCAGTGTCCATCTGAACCTTAGCATAGTCTAGATTTTTTCCTGTGTGGCATCATACAAGTCGCTTTAGATTGTGGTGCATCATTACGCCATTATCATCACGCCTAACCCGGTATATCACTCCTCCTCCACTAGCACATACTACTCCCAAGTGGTGATTCTAAATCAAAGGCTGATTGCCAAAGTTATTACGATTCCTCCTGAGGGGGAAATCAACCAAATGGAAATCCACTTTCACTCAAAACCACAAATATCAACCAACCAAGAAAAGTCTCGGGATCACCAAAATCAGTAGGATTTTCAAGGTGATCCATCCAATAGTTGTTGAGATATTTCAGCCTGGATCAAAGAGGTGGACCGACCAACCAGTTGAAGGAGCTTGTGTGTTAGAGAGACATAATGAAGGAGAGAGAGAGAGAGAGCTGCTATATGTTAGAGTGTCAGAGCAAAGGATGCACACCGGATGAACAGATGCTTCAATTACTGCTCGTAACTCACATTAATCGAGAACAGATGGCGACACAAGTGGCGAGAGAGAGAGAGAGAGAGAGAGAGAGAGAGAGAGAGAGAGGGTGAGTACGAGGGAGAGAGAGAGAGGATCACATAAACCAGACATGATGGAGATTGATGTCTTTGCAAATCAGACAATCTGCCTGAAAACACACCGACCAAACCGACCGCTCTCGTTTCATCTGGACACAAAGTGGATTCAACCTTATCTTTTCACCTGCGTTGCTTGTGATTGAACTTTAACACGGCGTAGAGGATGTGGAAGAAGAGGGAGATGTGGAGTAATCTGTTAGAGATGGAGGAGGCTGAGAGGA
Source organism: Sebastes fasciatus (assembly GCF_043250625.1). Lineage (NCBI taxonomy): Eukaryota > Metazoa > Chordata > Actinopteri > Perciformes > Sebastidae > Sebastes > Sebastes fasciatus. The sequence continues at coordinate 3,081,747 of NC_133813.1, forward strand.
AAGAGGAGAGCTTCCAGAGAAACACCTGGCAGCCTGGAGACGGCTCTAATGTTCTCACTGCAGTCAAACAATAAACAGCTTACCTTACACCAAACTGACTTCAGGATGTTACGCCCAACACATCATCGCATTCTACCTCTGGTCCCACAGAGGAACAAACTGGAATCAATAGTAGTTTAGTGTTGTGATTAAAGGATCATTTTGGTTTGATCATCGGTTTGTTAGAGCTTTGGTTTGTGTCATGAACACAAAGTGCCCAACCCTCGGGGGTTTAAAAGACACCAAAAGTACCATTAACAATTACACAATTACAGCTTATTATACCGCTCGGCCTTAAACTAAATATTCTGCTTCTCTCTCCACCACAGAAAGTCCCACCCGACCTCCTCCCTGCATGGCGTTAGTCGCTCTTTATACTTCACAATGACGTGGATTAAATACACATTGGTTTTGTGGGATATATCAGCGCATTACTTTTCATAAGTATAGTTAAAGGGACTGTATGTACGTTTTTACACGTATAAACATATTTTAATGCCGTATGTAAACAGGTTGTAACCTAATCTAAGAAATGAGACCTTCCGCAACTTTCTGGGTTTCCTCTCTCATGGTACGTGTCCACAGGGGCGTTTTTTATCGCGAGGGGACGCGACGCTTCCCAGCATTGGACGCATGGTGTGCTGTCCCTAGAAACAAGGCACTCGGCTCCTGATTGGACAAACGCTTTCCCGCCGTTGGCTGCTGCTCCCAGCTTTCAAACCGGAACCAGTATGGAGGCTCGTTTGGAAACTTTCTTCTCTTATTTCACGTAAATAGTTCACTGAAATGTGTTTCTGAGAACATTTGAGGCGAGAAATAATCCATGCAGTTGATGAATCCGTCTTTATTTTGGATCGACAACGTTTAGTTTAGAAGATCCTCGGGAGTTTGGAGAGGCGGCGAGTCGCGTCGGACGCCCGTGATTTGCATAAAGTAGACGAGCCCTCAACTTTATGAGGAGGAGCGGGCGTCGTGACGCCACGCTATCAGAATGCATTGCGCGGCTGCTTACATAGACAATGAATGGGGGGCGTGGAAAGCACGGAGCCTGTGGACACGTACCGTCAGCCTGTAGACGGCTTTCAATGTGAACAATGGACGCCGTTTTTTCTGGGAAAATCCAACATATATGACGTCATATCAGAACGGACCCCGAGCTGTCAAACTGCTGTCAAACAGGTCAGCTAACATTGCTGCCAAGCATGTGAAATATAAAGTGATATTGTGGTTTTAGCTGTCAATCACGTTCAGTCTTGTGTGTGTCGCCTCACTGCTTTGACCGATGTTGCTCGCATCTACATAGTGCGAGCGAGAACTCATTTAACTAGTAATAATAATGGTCCAAAATGATGTAAAATGTATTATTAAAGTCAAAATTAAAGTAGGAACCTATGGTCATGAGGGTTGGGTCATGACCGAAAGAACGAGGTCGCGGGTGCAAGCGGCCGAAATGGGTTTCCTCAGGAGGGTGGCTGGCGTCTCCCTTAGAGATAGGGTAAGAAGCTCAGTCATCCGTGAGGGACTCGGAGTAGAGTCCTTGCTCCTTTGCGTCGAAAGGAGCCAGTTGAGGTGGTTCGGGCATCTAGCACGGATGCCTCCTGGGCGCCTCCCTTGGGAGGTGTTCCAGGCACGACCAGCTGGGAGGAGACCACGGGGAAGACCCAGGACTAGATGGAGAGATTATATCTCTACTCTGGCCTGGGAACGCCTCGGGATCCCCCAGTCAGAGCTGGTTAATGTGGCCCGGGAAAGGGAAGTTTGGGGTCCCCTGCTGGAGCTGTTGCCCCCGCGACCCGATCCCGGATAAGCGGTTGAAGATGGATGGATGGACAAGAGGAACAAAACCCAATATCTGACTATTCTGACTGGGACCTGAATGATACTCTACTATAGGCTACAAATAACACAGGAAAACACTATTAACACTAAACACTTCACCTTTACCCTATCATGTTCTAGTTAGAATATTATTGGAGTATTATGGGGCCTACTATAGAAGCTGCATAACCCAAGTATAATAATAATATTGCAATAAAACCATGACTGACAACAGTTTAACATGCTTAAAGAAATAATGAATAAACTGGAATAAGTTGCAAACACAAGGCCGATAAAACTCCAACATGTGAATAAGAGAGTACTGACACTTATTTCTGCCTCAGAGTGAAACTAAAGGAGGAACAACAAGGACGAAGCGGTGCTGATATCACTTCACCGTCACTAAAAACCGAAACAAGAGGGTTAATTTTGCCCAGCCGATAGCCCACTTATCCCTCAGTAGGTGATATAACGCCACGCTGTGTGAGCTGTGAGCTGTGGGCTGTAAAGCTCAGAGAGTGAGATCATTATTTAAGAGCCTGAGAGGGTCTGAGGGAGTCATTAAAAACAGCAATCTGTATTGTGAGGACGCCTCTTTTGTAGGATTGAATGCACCTTATTACCGGGGTGAAGTATGATCAAACCTCGTGAATCTAAACCAGCAGACCTCTGCAGCCGTGTGTGCACTTACTCACAGTCTGGGAATTAACAGCCCTCTCGTCTGGCAGGGCGGCCTGATTCAAACAGGTTCCTCTAATAGATCAGTCAGTGTGTGAAGCGCTGTGGTGGAGAAATAATGCTGCTGAGCAAGCAGCTTCCCAGAAACACATAATCTCACCCAAATAAGAAACAAACGCCCGCCAACGCCGTTCGTTAAAAAACCTCATCTGAACCTGTGAAACCGAGTCAATATGTAGATGTGGAGGTAACTTATTCCATACGTCTACATACACATACTTACTTATGGAAAAGTATCAATACAACTATGTAAAAATACTATTTAACAAGTGAAAGTATTTCATTCATTTTTCAGACTTTTTTTTTACGGACATTTTTTCAGACTTTTTTTTTTTACGGACATTTTTTCCGAATTTTTTTCCAACATTTTTCAGAATTTTTTCAGACTTTTTTTTTTTTACGGACATTTTTTCAGACATTTTTTTTAATGGACATTTTCCCAACATTTTTTAGATTTTTTTTTTCCCAACATTTTTTCAGACTTTTTTTTTTACGGACATTTTTTCAGACTTTTTTTTTAATGGACATTTTCCCAACATTTTTCAGACATTTTTTTTTTTCCCAACATTTTTTCAGAATTTTTTTTTACAGACATTTTTTCCAACATTTTTCAGAATTTCTTCAGACTTTTTTTTTTACGGACATTTTTTCAGAATTTTTTTTTTACAGACATTTTTTCAGACTTTTTTTCCAACATTTTTCAGACTTTTTTTTTACGGACATTTTTTCAGACTTTTTTTTTTACGGACATTTTTTCCAAAAAAAAATTTCCAACGTTTTTCAGAATGTAACTGTCAGATAACAGCACAATATTAGAAGCATTAAGTACAGTAACATCAAATGGAAATATTCAAGTGAAATACAATCATCTAAAAACTGTACTTAGGTACAGTATTTGAGTACATGTAGTTATGAATAAACACAAGAGCGGGACGGGAGTCATTCTTCAGAGACTGGAACGGAATAGGAGTTGTTTTTTAGTGGGAGTGAGATGAGATGGGAGTTAAAACCCACTCCTGTCTCACCCTCTAATGCACACACACGCGCACGCACACACACACACACACACACACACACACACACACACACACACACACACACACACACACACACACACACACACACACACACCAACTGTTCTCTGGTTAATCTGCATGAATATTTATCCTCGTTTCACTGGGAGCTAAGATGCAATAATTGAGTTGGAGTGGCCATAACCAGTGTTTCCACTGGGACCAATAAAGATGTTACACGACCAGCTGTGGGCTCTCTCTCACACAGACCTGCCGAGCCGGTCTAATGGCTTCACTGGTCTGTGTGCCGTGGTGTGTTACAGACTCTGGACCGGTCGTAAAGATGGAGGTGCGTCCGAGGCTTTAAATTAGATGAAAAGGAGTTTAGCTCAACATAAAACCGCCGTTCATCAGGACGGAGACGAGTGTGTCTCTTCTGTGTTGACGTTAGCGTGTCTTTAGTGCGTGTCGATGTGCACTAGCATATGCAGGGTCGTCGGTGACGCCCCCGGCATCATATGTTGAGGGACCAGACTATTTATCTGGAGCCAACAGATTAGGAGTCACCGTCTGTCTGATGTAACCGGACCAGTTCAGAGCTGATCTCTCTCTACAACAACAACCAGCAACACAGGTCATTAACGGTATCCAGCATCCAGTGGACACGGGCACGCCGCTACTTTACACCGGGGCTATAGCCACATCACTAATGTACCTAGTTAGGCTACGTTATGTGAGCGATGGACCGATTTCTGATTAAGAGAAGAGAGTTGGTAGACCGCCCTGACTCCTACAGATTACGTTCCCATACAACGAAACTGCATTGTGAATTACGTTTAAAGGGAAGCGTATTTTGTCGCAGACTACGTTTGTTTTTGACGTATCACAAATATGTTTGTAATGATAGTCCGTGGAAGTCAGCGTAGAGAGATGTCGGGGTCAAACAAACTCAGGACTTTGACCCAGGAGACAGCTGGTCGTGTCCCGTGTGAAACTAAAAGTCAACGTTTACTTATTTTAATGTACGTCCGTAGCTTAATAACGTAACAAACCAAACCATGATGTTTTTACTAGGGTTGTCAATCAATTAAAATATTTAATTAATCAATTAATCGCATGTTTGTCCAAAGTTAATCGCGATTTAATTGCACATTTTTTATCTGTTCTAAATGTTCCTTAAAGGGAGATTTGTCAAGTATTTAATCCTCTTATCAACACGGGAGTGGAGAAATATGCTGCTTTATGCAAATGTATGTATATATTTATTATTGTAAATCAAATAACAACACAAATCAATGACAGATATTGATCCAGAAACCCTCACAGGTACTGCAGTTAGCATAAAACAATATGCTCCAATCATAACATGTCAAACTGCAGCCCAACAGACAACAACAGCTGTCAGTGTGTCAGTGTGCTGACTTGACTATGACTTGCCCCAAACTGCATGTGATTATCATAAAGTGGGCATGTCTGTAAAGGGGAGACTCGTGGGTACCCATAGAACCCATTTACATTCACATATCTGGAGGTCAGAGGTCAAGGGACCCCTTTGAAAATGACCATGACAGTTTTTCCTCTCCAAAATCTTGCGTAACTTTGGAGCGTTATTTATCCTCCTTCGCGAGTAAACCATGGTTGGTACTTTAGTTTTGTTGTTGTTGCATTTTGGGTGTATTGTGTTGTTATTAATCGTAGCTGCACGGGAGCTGAAGTCTTACACATTTGCACGTGAACAACGTTTTTGTCATTGCTGTGTGCCTTGTGGGAGCTTATAGCTGTTTTGTTGAATATTCTTTGACCAAATTCAATTAAAAACTACATTTATATATCGAATGTACCACATCTAAAGATACGTCCTCATAAAGTAACTCTGAAGTTAGCCCCATGTATCCCCCTTATCACCGGGAGAGGAAATATCCTGGCGCCGGTCATGAGTGGACACGACTGGGCTTTCCAGTGGAGTAGTATTATTATTTCAGTACTTATACAACAGTTGTCAGGGTGTCATTATAACACATATAGGAACTAAGTCTTTTCTATTTCAGTCAGTCAAGGCCACAGGATCAAAGCTACAGTGTTGATGATGTGTTTAAGTGTTTAAGAGGAAGTAGAAAACATCATTCAATCTGCCGTTTGAAATGGGATGCGTGGAGGTCAACGTAAAGAGCCGGCTGACACATCTTCCTCTTTAGAGAGCACAGAGCCTCTCCTCACTGCAGCTGTTCAAACACCTGATCCTCGGCTGCAACCCGCCTCTCTTTAGTCTAGTAAACAGGATCTCCATCTCCAACATGCACAACACAACACACCACCAACCAGTAGTCGTGTTACACTCACATTTTATCACGCTGAGAGTCTGTGTGGATAACCTGAGTGGGACGTCAACTCAGACATCTAACCTCGACGTTCACACTGAATTACTCCCAACCGAGAGCTCTAAAGAAAGCATTTTCTCTGTCACACACACACACACATACGCGCGCACACACACACACACACACACACACACACACACACACACACGCACTCACACAAGTAATCCTAGTTAACCTCAACACACAAGGTTTATTCCCTCGGTGACCAAAAGCAATTCCCTTTCTTCTCTCTCTCTGCTACTTTATCTGTAGACCCAGACCCCCGAGTCGCTCCCTCCACCCTCTCATGTATCAGATGCCATCTTTGGACCAATCTACCTCCCTCTATACTACACACACACACACACACACACACATAAACACAAACACACACTTGTTAGATAAATATGCATAAAGGAGGAGAGTGGGAGTGGGGAGGAGGACAAGTGGCCTTCTGATCCTGTTAACTGCAGTACAGCGGAGGGGTTTGGTTCTCTTACACCGGGTAATTAGACTGTCACTCAACCGGCGGCCGCTGCAGTTTGTGTGTGCGTGCATGTGCTCGTGCAGCGTTTGATTGCCTCGGTGACCTTTGACCCTGAGGGAGCACATATACCTGCTGGGGAAGGCAGGACGGGGTCAATGTGAAGAGAGCAGGACCGTGGAACTGATTTAGAGGAGAGACAGAATAATTAGAGAGATAGAGGTGGATATAAAGATATAAAGTGATACGCTCGGCTAATTAGGGCTCACAATGATCCTGCCATGTTTGTATTAGCAGGGAGATCCACTGCATCAAACCAAGTGCTCCCACTTCCTCCCAAAGCTGTATCAATAAAAGACAAGAGTGTGAACTTGATGGCAAACTGGTGCACAGGAAGAGGAGGAGGGCAGGACATCCATGTAAATACATCTGAGAGAGACACAGAGGAGGGAAAAGACAAAGTGTCTTAGGAATCACAGAAACCCAGAGATGGTGATGACGAAAGAAAAATGCATCCAAGACCCCCCGGTGGTCTATAGAGGTTAAGGTGCCGACCGTGAACCGCAATGTCCCTGGATCACGCAAAAAAAGATGTCACGTGTTGGCTGTTTTCAGGCTTTAAAACATCTAGTCCATGACGGGAGACTTTGACCAATCACAGGTCATTTCATTGAGGGAGCGTTCCTATTGGCTGTGCTCAGGTCATGTGACCGGTACTTGGCGTTCCTTCGAGTGATTTCAACATGGCGGCGGCATCACAAACGTTCTCATGTTACAGCTAAACCGTGCACTACAAGATGATTCTGAGAACATGTGAGGAGAGAAATAGTCATTAACATAACAGAATATTGATTCATATTTGATCAGCGCTGCCTAGTTTGACCGTTTGGTTGGAGTTCAGAGTGATTGACAGCCGGCTCTCATAGACGGCAGATGGACAGCAGACCTCAGATCAGCTCTTACTGCTTGTTTTCCTCCAGTCTGTGAAATCTTGCAGATGCCGTTAGGAGCACCGGAGGACACAGAGGGACATGATTTTCTTCAGGTTACCTGTTTCATGTTCTACTGTCATCATATAGCGACCGCTTTATAAAAATAACTTTTTTTAAATCATATTTGCTCCGATCTCTCCTACTGATGCTTTAAGGAGTGGCGGCACCACAATTTAACACTCTGCGCTGACGTGACCACAGTTTCACAAGCGTGTCGGAGAACTACGGTGGCCTTCAGGTAAGGTAAAAACAGGAAGGTCTCTCTCTAGAGCCGGAGTTTGGTTTGTCCGTTCTGGGCTACTGTAGAAACATGGAGGACTCCATGAAGATGACTCACTCCCTCTGTAGATATGAAGGACTCATTCTAAGCTAACGAAAACCACTCTTAGTTTCAGCTGATTAAACACTAATGAAAACATAGTTATGAATATTATATTACATTTCTGCCAATAGATCCTCTGAAATGCTACAAACTGTTCCCTTTAAGAATATCAACCTCATGGAGGCGCTAGAAGGAAACGTCAGAGGATCACCCAGAGTCAGTAGGATTCATCCTCTGGGAACCAGGAACATCTGCACCACATGTTCATGGAAATCCATCCAATAAGAATAATTAACCTGCAGTCTGCTGTGTGGAACCAGATTCAAAGACAATAATGATCAATCAAAAGCAAATATGATAGAATTAAAGTAACAACGTGGATTCATGCCGCCACCTGAAACATCACAGAAAGACTTAAAAAGGCTTTCACCGAAGTTAAAGCCAAAGAGATCACACAGAATAACGTGTGTTCAAAGGTCTTCTAAAGACCAGACAGGATTATTGATTTGATCCGTCACTAATGATCATATTGTTTGTCTGTCTGCATGAAGACAATATGGATTGTAAGAAATATGTTTTCAAAAATACTGTCCTGAAGAATCGAGGGAGAAAATTAGGATTCTTATTTTGACCATTTGTTTTCATTAAAACCTTTTTCTCATCTCCTTCCCATCATTTACATCTCAGTGTCCTTCACTTCCTCTAACGCCCAAACTGAGAGCAGGGTCACCGCCCTCCTCCTCCTCTCCCGGTGCTGCACCGTCTTAATTAGAGCCAAATCATCCAGGGAGAGATGAGGAGAGGTGGAGGACGGGACGGGAGGGAGGGAGAGAGAGAGAGAGACGGCGGTGATTACTCTGGGGAACACTCCACGCATCATGCAGTTCCCACTCACCGAATCAGGGCAAGGAGAGAACACACTCCTAATGATTCCCTACAAAGCTAATTAGACCGTCTCTGTGTGTTTCACATCCAGCCTCACAGGTTGGGATAATTCATAGAGGAGCAGCTATGCAGCAAAGAGCATTCATCTACCACTGCTGTTATCTGGGAGCACATTCCTGTTCCCAGTCAACGCCATGCACATAAACAGGTTTCATTCTGCTCTGGGCCCCCTGTCTACATGTATGTACATTGTGTATTGTTGCTGATTATTGATTCATCAACAGCTCTTTTATTCAGCTTGACTAATCCAGTAAATGGATGATCAGTTATCAGTTTTAGTGGAAAGGAAAGAAACACACCGCACAGTGCTAATTAATGCAGAAATACACACTTTTAAAAAGCGGGTCCATCTGTGTTCTGTCTCGTGTATTTATCAAATGAAAACGTCCACTCAGTCTTTGCAAAAATCAGTGACGTAGGTTACCAAAGCAAGCTAATCAATAAAGTTATGAATAAGAGTTTGGAGAGTTTTTCATAATATTACGACTTTTTTCTCTTAAACTTATGACTTTTTTTTCTCTTAAAGTCATAAGTTTAATAGAAAAAAGTCGTAATATTTTGAGAATAAACGATGTCGGTTAAATTAACCCTTTAATTACTGAAAAAGATCCCAAAAAAAACAACAAAAATTTGAAAATATTAAAAATTTCAATAGAAAATCTGCCGACATTATTACTGTAAACTGCGTAGGCTGTGATCCGTGCAAAAATATAAAGCTTGCCTGTTTGGCAATACAATGAGAAAATGGGACATACGGTATTAAGGATGTTGAAGTAGACCCAATTACAGAGGGTTTAAATGACATTTTAAAAGGTGACAATATTTCTCTACAAGCCTGTCAGCTCGCTCAGCCTGGAGTCAATTCTCAACGCATTCGTTTGCAGATACTTTCACTCCTTTGACATTTGACTCTTCTTCCTTCTCTGTCTCGATCAAAACCTCTTCGAGCTTTTAATAAGACAACTAAACCTCATTCTTAAGTCCAGTAATCAGTTCTGATGGTGAAACGGCGTAAGCGGATCGGTACAGTACAACACAGCAGTCGGTGGTGTGAAGTCTGTTTGTGGTAATTAAAGTATTCACAGTTCAGCTTTTTCCTAAACAATCCAGGAATCTGCCGTTTACCTTCCGGCTTTGTCACTTTTAAAGGAGCATAATAAATGTCAAAACATCAAGCTTGACAAAATTGGATCTTTGAATTGCTTATTTTTTGGTATTTGCTTCACTAAACTATAAAGTTTCACCACTTCACCTTTCTCACAACAAACGTGGCATCACATAAAAGCCAGAGAAATGCAATTTAGATTTTGTACCATTTTTTTTTTTGACTCTCACCGGCGGTACACGAGGACGTTTGGCAGTTAAAGGACGAAAATTAGGAAAAAAGGCATGCACTTCTGTTTAAAAGGGTTGTTTATGTACTTACTGATGTCATTATCTTTCATCTTCTGACTGTGGCCTTCAATATTTGCTTTTATTGAGCTTCAGTAGAAAATACGTTATATTTAAATGGCACAGTGACATTTCCTCTGATGTGCTTTTTATTAGATTTACATCAAATTAATGTCTTTTTCTCCTTTAAATGTTTAAATTAGGTCTTAATATAGAGGTTAAATGATTTATGGTGGACCGTAACGTGCTAAGCAGTGTAGTTTTTAATCAGAATTATGGTTGGGGTTTGATGGCATTTTTTATTTATTATTATATTATATATTATTAATTTTTTATATTACAACATTTGCAAGTAATTTAAGTTATAAACAGCTAAAACTCCTAATTAATGTAGACGACCTGAAAAAGAGACAGGCAGCAGAAGATATGAAATATTGATTAAATGTACGTGACACTGTTTTAACAGGTGAAGCCTTCGTACTTTTATTTCTCATGACTTGATCAAAGTGCTGGAGGTCCTGAGTCGGAGATATTTAATGGATAAGAAACTTAAATATTGATAAGAAATGCATGAAAGTTTAAACAGGAGATTCTCCTCAAACTGATGTGATCAGATAGATAATTAATCTAAAGTACTTCTTGTTGAACTACATAAATAAGAGTAATGTTTCTTCTCCCTCACAAACAATCTTTGGCTGGACAAATCATGCATAAATAAATAAATGCATAAATACATAATAAAATACACACATTTAAAATAGATATAAAATAAATAAAAATTAAAAAAAATTTAAAAAATAATCAAATAAATGCACAAATAAATTATAAAATAAATTAATTGATTTAAAAAATAATAAAAAATAAATAAAAGGGAAAATTAAACAGAAGAGTAAATAAATGAGGGAATTAATACAAAGGTGAATAAATATATAAATAAGCAAATTAAAACAGAAATATCAATTTATGTCACATTTTATCAATTAATTCATGGCTACATTTATTTTTAATGTTATTTCTGATTTAATGACATATTTATTTACTTATCAAGTCATTTATTTATTTATTTATTTATTTTGCCAAGTTGCTGGTGTACGATTTATTATTTTAATAATAAATAACAGTTCACCAAATTCATGTTATGTTTTCTATGTATTTATTTGCTAGATTTTGTTTTACAAAGATAGAAAAACAATGTTTAAGTCCAGCGTGATGTTGCCTTACACATAAAAGAATGATCCCAGTCACTTCCACACAGTGAGGCCATTAAGGCTGATGCAAGTAGTTTTCATAAGAAAAAATACTGTTGCAAAACAACACACTTTTCTTTGTACTTTTTATTGTACTTTATATAAAATTCCCTGAATCAGCAGAACTTCAGTCAGAGTTGATTATTTACAGCAAATGATGAGAGAAAAGAGCAGAAATGTATTAATATTTTCTAAATATTTATTTCATTTAATGAGTTATTAAATGTTTATTATGCACCTTACCTAAAACCTAAATAAAACCAACCCCTCCCCCATCGTCATGGCGGTGAGCAGGGAAGGAAAGAACCTGCGCATGAAGGACCTCTCTCTCCGTGGTGCCATCAGGTGATCTTTGACAGAGGAGGCAATACAGTCTCCAAGTGCCGGTTTGTCCGATTTCAAGGACACCAGCACCCATGTTGCATTGCCCCACTTCTTACGAAGGTCTCGGAAAATGGTCTTTTCGAGGTCTCCGAATGTTTCTGGGCCGCATTCAAAGTCTACACCCTCGACTTCGGCCAACGTTCTCTCAAGAAGGCGCTGGATGATGTCCTGGACGTTTGAAATGGTCCAGGTAACTTTTGCCTTCTTGAAGATCCTCATAACCAGCGTCTCCAAGAACGTCTCAATGCAGATTCTGTTATTTTCTTTCCTCGCTGCACGTGCAGAGTCATCACGACTCTTCGTCACACATACTGGGCCAGGCTGTGCAGGAATTGCCAAAGGTTGGGACTCAGTGCCCAGTATAGCATCTCCCAAAGGTTGGGACTCAGTGCCCAGTATAACGTCTCTCATCTTGTCAGCGAGGTCACCGGCCTTAAAGATCTGCCACCATCTGGTCAGTGACAGGAAACCGAGGACCTTCCTCTGCAAGTCAGCAAGCATGCCAGCATGTTTTACCGGCTCTTGGATTGAAGCCGGGAGGATCTCTGGCCCATCTACGATGTGTCTGTAGAGGAGATCACTTAAGAGCTTTGTGAACTCCAAGACTCGACCACCGGGAATGTCCGTGTGTGGATCAACAAGTCCCAGAAGATCACGGTTGTCTTTTAACAGATGGTTAATCTTCTTCGTAAGAGACTTCGCTGACTCCCTGCTGTGAACTTTGGAGTCCCGGTGGAATCGGTTCATCATTTGTGCCACGATACGATGGATGCACGCTCTGGCAAAGCGGTCATCAGCGTCTGAGGGTTCTGGTTCCGTGTCCGATTCTTCGGAGGTGGTCCTCTGTTTGCGTGGTCGAGGTGAGAACACAGACTTCATCTCCCTGATGAACACCTTGCACATTTTACAGGCGTGCAGAATCATGTCGTTGAGTCTGCTGGGAGGAGTGAGGCGCTGAATTATGCCCTCGGGACTGGAGAGGGCACTTTGGACGCTCTCCGAAACATCTTGAGCGATCAACTGTGTCAAGATTTTGGAGCTGGGACACTGAACTGCGTCATCAATGCCCAGAGCTTCTGCAAAACCCTGAGAGATCACGTCACCCAGATCGATTTTGGCACCGTCCTCCATCCACTGTCTGTTGACGGTGTCCAAACCAATCAAGAAGGCTTTTGTCATGGCCGCTATGATTTCCAACAGCAGCTCTGCCATCATGGTTGTGGTGCTGTTATCAGGTTTGCATGACTTCAACAGTCCCCACTGTTCCTCTGTCATCCCTTTAAAGAAGGAGTGGATCAGTTGGGAAACAGCGTGACGGACGTTGATCTCAGGCATGGCTCCTGTCTGGGAAGTTCCTGATGATTCCATGTTGAGTTATGGTCAATTATCTCCGATGCCTTGTGGTGAAGTTTGGAGTGAAATCCACTGCTTGTCTCTCAGTGTCTCAGTAGATGTGACTCAGGTACAACTAAACTTCTACAATTCTGAGATTCTCTCCTGAATGTCACTGCTTTATGATGTCAGCACTCCTTCAATACATCACAGTGTTCTATCTGGTGATGTCACGATGCAGTGATGATGTCACCGCTGCTCTAAAACATCACAGTGTTCTACCTGGTGATGTCACGATGCAGTGATGATGTCACCGCTGCTCTAAAACATCACAGTGTTCTACCTGGTGATGTCACGATGCAGTGATGATGTCACCGCTGCTCTAAAACATCACAGTGTTCTACCTGGTGATGTCACGATGCAGTGATGATGTCACCGCTGCTCTAAAACATCACAGTGTTCTACCTGGTGATGTCACGATGCAGTGATGATGTCACCCCTGCTCTAAAACATCACAGTGTTCTATCTGGTGATGTCACGATGCAGTGATGATGTCACCACTGCTGTGATGTCACCCCCCCCCAAAAAAAACGCGTGCACATTACACACACGTGCACACTACACACACACTTTACACTTCATTACAAAAAAAATAAACACTTTAAAAGATGATAGTTAATAAAACTTACTTACTAGTTATTTCACTGTTAACAAACAATAAAATGATGATTAATAATGTGTACTAATTATTAGTAAAGCTATAATTTCTGTTATTTCATCAGTAGTTTGTGTAATATGAAATAATTACTATTACTACTATTACTTATATTACATTAGCAAAGTATTTATTATCAGTTATTATTATTATAACATTTTATATACTATATTAGGTATTGGTTAGTGATTACCAAATGGTTTTTAAACTTTTAAGAAATCATTTGTAAAACATCTATAAACTTTACATAGACAGAAGGAGCAAAAGCAAATTATTAACCATTGACAAAAGTATTAATTATCTATCTAAATAATGTTTATAGATGCTTTACAAAGTATTTATTAACCATTTAACAAAGTATTATAATCATCAGTTGCAACTAATAGTCATCCAAATAATGTTTATAGAAGGTTTAATAGTGCATGGACGGATTAGTTTGCTTTCTGCGGCGAGACATAAGCAAACAACAAAAAAGGTAATTGAAAGCGTTTCCAGAACAAACACACTGGAAGCTTCCAGACAAATCTCCTCAATGTCCCGCCTCTCGTTTGCACCTGGGTCCTCTCTGCATTGGACTTAAAAGGAATATTTGTAACTTTCAGAAATGCTTCTTAACAGCGACACCTGTGGCCGTGAAATCAATGAAAGTCAGCATCGGGCTCGTGATTGCTCGCTCTAAATAGACATGAACGAGCATCGCCCAAAACAGTGAGGTGACACACGTCAGCTAAAACAACAATATCACTCTATATTTCAGCTGCTTGGCAGTAATGTTAGCTGACCAGACCAAGGTCTCTCCATGAATCAATGCTGATCCTAGTGTTGGATTTCTTGCCTCAGCGCAGGCTGAGGCAGCGGGGCTCTGCGGCGTGTCTCCCTGCTCTCTCCGCCCGCAGCCGGAGTGAGCAGGGAGACACCGGCACCCGGTCGGTAACGAGACGATAAAGTAACTCGCTGCAGAGCCCTGTCACTTCACAAGACACGGGAAACCTCTGTTGGTCTGGAGGAGCTGCAGCAGTTATTTCTGCACAAACGTCCCCTGAACATTCACTAGATATTCTCAGAGCTAAACTAACTCTTCTGCAGTGTGGAGTGAGCGCGCGTTCACATCTAGAGGTGGAGCGAGGACGCGAGAACGCGCGCCCGGTCTGAGTGAAGGCAGGCAGGCAGAGGAGGAGAGAGTACAGCCACACGCGAGCGCGCATATGAGAGCGCGCATATGAGAGCGCGCATATGAGAGCGCGCATGTGTCCCGACCCGGTACATTTATACGCTTACAAAGTTACAAACAGTCCCTTTAATAGGCGGTGTTACCTTTATTATGAGGCTCAAATACATTTTGCGGCTCCGGACAGATTTGTTTTATTTATTTTATGTCTCTTTTGATAGTAAAGGTTGCTGACCCGTGGTCTAATGTGTCGCCTGACCTCATAAAAATACAGGTGCAACCAAGACTGACAAATAAGGAGACGGAAACAAAGAAATAAATACACTTTAAAAAAAAATTAGAGGAGCTGCACTCCAGTCTTTTCTTCAAATAAAAGCTCCATTATTCCTCCGGAGATCACTCAGGTGTGGCTGTGCATACGTTCTGCTGCCGCTGCTGCTGCTGTCACACACAATAATTATTAATGACACCGGTCCCACGGGGCAATTAATTTTCAGAGTTAGTACACCTTCCTCTCTGCTCTCTGCCTCCGTGTTTCCTATATTTGCTCTGCTCCCTGCTCCTTTTATTCTTTCATTACCGCTCCGGGCTCATCAGTAAGCATGGCCCACTTTAGGCTCAATTTAGACGAGCTGCTTCTATATGAGCCAGCCGCTGAATTGTGATGTCACGCCCATTGTCTGCCAATTACAATTCAATTTAGCAGAAGAAACGCTCTGGAATGTGATTACAGACGATAGATGGATGGTGTGTGTGTGTGTGTGTGTGTGTGTGTGTGTGTGTGTGTGTGAGAGCAGAAAGTAGCAGTGAGCTCTCGTTGTGAGAAGAGATTTGTGATGTTTTCCACCTTTCACTCAGCACTTTCATATTCTCCCACTTCTCCCTCCTCCCAGTTCTCCGGAGACTTTTCCACAGTCACTTGGCTTAGCTTTTTCAGACAGCGTGACATTTGCACCTCCCCACTGCCTCGCTAAGCCGAAGCAATGAATACACACACACACGACTAGCAGCAGGACTACAGAGGAGAGTCTGATAATACATACTGGAAACCTGTTTCATGTTTTCTGTAGCTTTTTATCTGCATTATTTACAGCAAACATTCCTCCTCTACATACCGACTCCGTCGCTTTGCTCACCGGTTAACGGTACAGATGTACACAAACTACAAAGACAAACTGGGAGTAACATTTCAACCTGGTCTCACGGGAAGACGTATAAATACCACGACATCACACAGACGTTCTGTGTGTCATGAGTACACATGTTAGCCTTTCCACGTGTCATGTACACCACGTCAACGTCTGCAGTTTAGGCAAGGAAAAACACTTAGTTAGGTTAAAGCTGAAGTAGGCGTGACAGTAGTACATGAAACAGGTAACCTGACAAAAATCATGTTCCTCTGTGTCCTCCGGTGCTCCTAACGGCATCTGCAAGATTTCACAGACCGGAGGAAAACAAGCAGTAAGAGCTGATCTGAGGTCTGCTGTCCATCTGCCGTCTATGAGAGCCGGCTGTCAATCACTCGCGAACTCCGACCAAACGGTCAAACTAGTCAGCGCTGATCAAATATGAATCAATATTATGTTACGTTAATGCCTATTTTAAAATAATAATAAAGTTGATAAAGTTTGTGACGCCGCCGCCATTGTAAGATCTGTTGAAGGAACGCCAAGTACCAGACACATGACCGGAGCACAGCCAATAGGAACGCTCTCTCTCAATGAAATGACCTGTGATTGGTCAAAGTCTCCCGTCATGGGCTAGATTTTTTAAAGCCTGAAAACAGAGCCATGAGGAGGAGCAGAAGTCTAGTTATCTCTCAGAACACTTCAATTACAATATGCTGAAAGGTTATTATGGAATTTCTGCCCAATGATGCCAAATATATACTGCCTACTGCCACTTTAAAAGGGTAAAGGTAATATTTGAAAGGTTAAAAATGGGATTTGAAAGTTTAAAACTAAGGTTTTAAAAGACCTCAGTCCAAAGTTACAAATGTCACATTACAAGATATTCTACTTTCTAAAGTTTTCCATCCTCACAAGTCCTGTTTTCAAAGCGTTCAGATACCTGAAACTACAGCACAGAATACACCAACCCAACATCAGTAACAATAAAACCAAACATGTTTTCAAAATGTTTTTTCGGAGGTTCAAAGACCAACTTATTATGGATGGAGGGCCAATACTAAAAAATATACAAGTACCACAGTCACATGTGTGTACATGCAAGCACACACCTGCACACCAACACAGTGAAATAGTGTCCCAGAACAGTTGGGTCAGCTCCACTGAGACCTGAGGCAGGTATGATCGCCTCCCTATAAATAGGTCCAGCTACCAAACATGTGCAAGCACACACACACACACACACACACACACACGTACACTCTTTCTGTTATTCCCATCATGGCACAGACCAGTTATTTCTCCCCCTTTAACAGTGACTTTCTCCTCTCACTCCATCAGGTAACGGAGACCTTGACTGGAGGCCAGTCTCCAGTACTTCTCTGTGATCAGACGTGAACATGTGTCCTCACTCTACTCTATTCTCTGTATTCAGTTCAGTAGAAAGAGTCCTGTCTTTGCCAGACAAAAACAGAAGTACAGACAGACTGAGGAGAGGTGAATTAGAGGTAGATGGAAACTCATGCATCAACCTGTGTGTGTGGAAACGGGGACAAGACGGTAGACTGAAGCAAGAGAGAGTATACAAAGTCAATGATGAGATAGGTAAATAGATGCTCTGGGGTGTCAGCAACTGAAGCAAAGAGGTTTCCATGCACAACCCGGTCTCACAGGAAGGCGTATAAATACCACCACATTACACAGACATTCTGCGTGTCATGATGCCACGCAAACGTAGGTTTAGGCAAGAAAACCACTTAGTTAGGTTAAGGGAAAACGTCATGGTTGGGCTTAAAATAAGTACGTAAACTAAGTAAAACATGTACGGACACGACGTAACACAACTACAGAAAACACGCCACAAATGTCAATAACAAACTTGACAATCGTCGCATCGTAAACGCCACTAACGTTACTTCACCAGCGGTGTTGGACACGGGTCTCCTGGTTAAACATTCGGTGTTTGTTAGACCCATCTACCTCCTCACCAGCCCTCCATACCTCCATAGGTGGTCTTTCTCGCTTTTTATACTACACCACTAACTCTTACCGTAGCATTTATACACGGATGCGTTTACATTGCAGTCAGTACAGGATACGTGGCGTACAAATGACATGCGGAAATCAAGAAAGGTGCACTTATTGCACGCTAAACGCCTCGCGCATTATCGTGGCATTTATATGTCTTTTCATGCAAACGGACTGAACATGAAGAATTTGTGATTATCCCGGAGCTTTATGACTACGCTTCAGAGAGGAGAAGAGAAGTAGAGACACTGGAGGAAGAAAATGGACTTCCTGTTGATGTCCATTATAGTCTGAGTTTACAGACACACATATGTTGCTAACCGGCTGGAGCTAACGTGTTGTGTCTAGAAGGTAACACAAGGTAACTCTCACAAGACGGCTAAGGTTAGGCATTAACAACGAATGGTCAAGGTTAGGATCAGTTGTCGGGAAGCGGGTCTCACGAGAGTTTTTGTAAGTTTTCGTTAGACACAACCACTTTAACGGTAAAGTTTGAGATTTTAGGAAACAAGCTTATTATTCACTTTCTTGCTGAGAGTAAGATGAGAAGATTGATACCACTTTCATATCTGTACACTTAATATGAAGCTACAGCTTCTAAAGGTAACAAAATCCACCTACCAGCCCCTCTACAGCCCGATAATGAACATGTTTCAGCATATGTTTGTTTAATCCGTACCAAAAACGTAAGACTTAGAGTGTTCCAATCCACGTACTTCCAGAAGTACTTTGTGCACTCTGTACTCACTTGAGTAGTGCGTAAATTTCAGCGGGGTAGGGTCGTCTCAAATCGAATACTCTGCGGCGCACTGACCGGAAATGACGATCGCAACATTTGACCGCGGCTCGCTACCCGCCAAAATATCTTCTGAAAAAAATGAAAGCAGAGTGGAAATTACGTTTCCAACGTCGTCGCCTACGCCTACGATGTGTCCTCCTGTTGGCTGAAAATGCACCGGTATGTTTCCGTATTGTTTTATTCTGTTACCTACGTATGTTTGAATAGTGGTCGTGGCTCCGCCCCTTCCGCTACGTAGCCAAGATGGCGACAGTTGAGTGTGGAAAGTGTCCAGCGTTCCACACTCAACGATCTGACCGTTTTGAGTACAACATCCGGGTACTTTGAGTGCACTGCATTTTACCGTACTTCCCAATGTGAACGCACTTATGCACTCAAAGTAGTAAGTGTAAGTACAGAAGTACGCGGATTGGAATACACTTTTAGACTCGGGTCCAGTAACATCCCTGAAGTCTCCGCTGGTTGCCTGGCAACTGGTCCCAACTAATATCTACAAGTGGATTAAATGAACAAAAATTGGAAAAATAACTATCAGGTCGACAAATACCATAATTTCCCTTAAAGATAATCACCCACAAACATGAATAATAGAGTGGGAGTACATACACAGCCTAACAATATGTACACACACACACACACACACACACACACACACAGAGCGAACTGGGCAGCAGGTTGTGTTGAGTGTTGCACCGACAAAATAATGACGGCAGCTTATCTTTCATTCCAGTGCCACATTTAAATAAAACATTTAAAAGGTGTTCTCTCTCTCTCTCTCTCTCTCTCCCTCCCAGATGGTTCAATCCCATTTGTTTCCTCATAAAGCACACACACATATATCTACACACACACACACACACACATTCGGAGCATACAAGCATTTCCCACCTGATGCTGTTTAGGGACACGAGGCTCTGCCAACATTACAGGTAAAAGAGCCACATTTATTCACTGTGGTAGGAACACCACGATTAGTGGGCAAAGAAATATGCGACCAAATGATCACAAATAACTACATGACTTTAAAAAGAATATACACGATTGTTCAAACGTTATGAATCATGCTGTATTTTTCTTCTTTCCTTCAATAATAACAATTTTAACAGAGATGAAAACAGAATAATTCAGACACCAAATGTTTTATTAACATGTGAAATCCCCAAAAGAAGAAGAATGAAATGATTCAAACTTCCGTTTAGTCGACGTCCCCACAGTGTTGCATGATGGGAGAATACTTAATCATTACTGAATCACACAACGTATCCTCATACAACGGTTCAAGTGATATCTTACAAACGTCCAGCAACACGTGTCAATTTACGCTCGTTACATGCATACAGGCTTTTCAAAATAAACTTCTGTCTTCACAGGAAACTACTTCTTTAGGTTTAAGCAAAACTACTTAGTTATGCTGTTCACACCAAGAGCGAAGCAAATTATCACTTTTCTTTCTTGCCATTTCCGCCATCAAATGTCTGGGTTCATAACGTCACCCGGCGGCGAGCTGCATTCACCTACAGCGCCATTGCACTGACTGTATCTAGCAAGCCACACGTCACTGCTGCATTATGAAGCCAAAATAAACAGATCGTGTTGTGATGTAATTGGAATAAACGGATCAGAAAGATGCCGATATAACTCCATTATGATGTTGATTTGTAAAAAGTCTGAATACATACTTTGTCAGGTCTGTCTGCAAGACGACAAGCAAACAACTTTTCTGAATGGAGTTTGGATGGATCAGCGCCAGGCTATGCAGCTGCTCCATCAACATTCAACATAACATCATAAATACGGCAGCGAGGTTGTTGTTTCTACCACAGACAGTCTGTGGTTTCTACACAGAGTCTGGTCCGGTCTCTGTACAGATATGATGTTCTATCGTTGCTCTGGGTGACCACAGACACATACAAGATTTATTTATCCTGCATTTCTGATTCTACAACCACAACGGCTCAACAAATGTTGAATTAGTTATTTTTCTTTTGGCCGTCTGCAGTCTACTCAGTCAGATTGAAGAGGTTTAAACTGGGATGTGTCAGGCCATAGTATGTTCAGATGATATTCCAGTAGTGCTAACCCTAGACCAGGGGTCTGCAACCTACGGCTCCGGAGCGGCTCTTTAGCTCCTCTCCAGTGGCTCCCTGTGGATTTATAAAAATGGAAATGATAACTGTTTTTTGTTTACATTTTAATTGTTATTTATCATTGTTGTAGGTCAATGGTACGACTTTATTCTCGTAATATTATGACTTTATTCTCGTTAAATTCCGACTTTATTCTCGTAATGTAACGATTTTTTTTCTCTTAATATTCTGACTTTATTCTCGTAATCTCAGATGTTTTTTTCCCTCAATGTGGCCCTAATACTCCGTAGTACATTGTCACTTTGGCCCTCACTGCATTAGACTTATATACTATATACTTCGACTATTAACTGTGTTACCTTCATCACAATGCTTAAATGTTTTGCGGCTTCAGACAGATTTTTTCTTTTTTCTTTTGCCTAAAATGTCTCTTTTGATAGTAAAGGTTGCTGACCCCTGAACTAGACTAACCTTCTATTTCTATTGTGCAGTCTGAAGAAGAGCTTTGCTAAAGCAACACGTTGCAGCTGTTAATTCCAGCTTGTTCTAAGCTGCATTATTGTGACGTTGACACTGAAACAGGAAGCTGTTCCTGGTTAAATCTGCACACATGTTGATGCTCAGCTTCCAGTTTCGTTCACCAATGACTGCTGATTTATTCTGATTCAACTGGTGCTCAGAGGGATCTTTGTCTCTTTCAGTTGTCCGTCTGGTTGAACCATCGGACGGCGTTTTGTTCTCCGTGTACTAAATTAAATAACATCTATTAGTAAAGAGGACTTTCTTCAAGCTCAAGCATGACAATTCAAACATATTCCAACCTTTTGTGGTGGGAGATTACAAACCTTTGAATGGTAGTGTATGTATATAAAAAAGCTGCAGCACAGAAGAATGTGAAAGCCCTGAGAGGAGCCACTTTGGCACAGCTGAAGAGAGTTTAGAGGAAAAAGCCCAGTGGACGCACATTTTAAACACATTCACAGATAAAGTGAGTCATTGTGGACAGATGAAGTGAGAGCGGGCTGATGTTACTGCACATCTGTTCTGGTTCAGTGGCTGTACAGTACAGTAGAAGAGCTACAGAGAGAGACTGTGTGGTAGTGGTGGGGTTACAGATGAAAACACAGAATGTAGTAGTAGCAGTAGTAGTAGTAGTGGTGGTGTAGGTTATGTGACAGCCCTCCTCTTGTCTATCTTCTGCTTACATGAAAGTAAAACAGTTTCATTCGTGCTCCTCCTCTCCGGAGAGCGGTGTAAAGACGGAGGGAGGAGCAGCTGAAACGAGAAGAGGAAAGACGGGGAATAACATCATCCTTGGGACAGATAAGGGTTCAGTAGGAGACAGTATCTCTACGAACAAACGCGCTGATAGGCGTGAAATAAACGAAGACATGTCCCGAGGATATTGGAGCTCTATCAACATGACGAACGTTGTCCTCTCAGCTCGGAGATGCGTTACACAGAGAGAGAGAGAGAGAGAGAGAGAGAGAGAGAGAGTCTAGCTTTGGTCACCACTGAGGGAATTCCTTTATGCAAAAAACACTTTCTGCTTCTTAAACTCAAAGAAGAGAAGCAGCCGACACAAGGACGCGTTTTAAATGTGATTCTATTCAGATGCACTCCTCTCCGCTCAAATAGACGTCCATTAAAGACTATTTTGACTAATGTGTTCATTAAATATCTCCGGTGTGTTGTGAATATTAAGAGTTGATCTGAATACCAATAACTCCTCGTGTATTTAACCTTGTTTAAAAACTAGATCTGAAGCTTTAATTACAGCCAGCACAAAGACAGAAATATTACATCTAACACCTGCTTCATCCTTTCAAACCTTTCTAGGCTGAGACACAAAATGTACTGGTTAATGTGAAAGGAAAGCTTTAACCCTTTGAACCCCAACTGTTTTTACTCAGTTTTCACTCCTTTTATATACACTCACTGGCCACTTTATTAGGTACACCTTGCTAGTACCGGGTGGTCTTCATCTGCTTCAAGGTTGGACGTGTTGTGCGTTCAGAGATGGTATTCTGCATACCTTGGTTGTAACGAGTGGTTATTTGTAGTTCCTGTTGCCTTTCTATCATCTCCAACCACTCTGCCCATTCTCCTCTGACCTCTGACATCAACAAGGCATTTCCGTCCACACAACCCCCGCTCACTGGATATGTTCTCTTGTTGGGACCATTCTCTGTAAACCCTAGAGATGGTTGTGCGTGAAAATCCCAGTAGATCAGCAGTTTAATACTCAGACCAGCCCGTCTGGCACCAACAACCATGCCACGTTCAAAGTCACTTAAATCCCCTTTCTTCCCCATTCTGATGCTCGGTTTGAACTTCAGCAAGTCGTCTTCACCACGTCTAGATGACGTAATGCATTGAGTTGCTGCCATGTGATTGGCTGATTAGCTATTTGTGTTAACAAGCAATGGAACAGGTGTGCCTAATAAAGAACTACAACTGATGGACTCAAATGGCATCTACTGTCTGTTCCCTCTGAGTTTTCATCCTCACACGCTGCAGCAGCACATTACAGCACTCAGACAGTGGTTTCAGATTTGGTAGCCTGCAGTGCATCTTTCCACTGGATTACAGAAGAATGTGGTGATTATTCGGTGGACACATTCAAACAATATGTCTGGCTGAGCCCTCGTGCAAAGAGGGGGTTTTAGTTGGAGGGCTAAGTCTGAAATCAGAGGCAGGAGTGTAGCTTTAAGCGGCTTAGCTGCATTGTAAGTAAACACATTACACCCAGCGCATTGCCAATCCGACCGAGCAGAACAGAATATGAAATTTCATGAACTCCTGCCGGGAAAATAGCAATGCCTCAGAGAGCGAGAGAGAGAGAAACTTCTCATTTCATACGCTGGAAACAAGAAGAGAAGAAGAGAGTCCCTGAAAGCAACGTTGCACTCTACACTGTTTCAGGGGAGTTACACTGACTGTCAACAATACACTCATGAAGCTGAGATCTAATACAGCTCTGGATCAGCTCCAAGTGGAAACACACACTATACATATTATACAGTATATATACAGCACAAGTCTCACATGTCACATAACAAAGGTGCCTCAAACATTATTGATCTCTGTTCAACTGGGATTAAATTGAAATTAAAGGTCTCTTAAAAAAACACAATACAACACAAATCTCACCCTTTCTGCTAGAAACTACATTCAAATACTAATAATTAGTTTTGCCGAATACGTTTTGAGGGAAACGTAATTGCTGCCAGGACTATTTATAGTGGCAATGTTTTGAGCGCTAAGTTTTTGTACTGCAAGTCGTAGGGAAGAGGGCGAGGTGGATGGTGGGAAGTGCGAAGGGAGGGCCTAAGAAAAAACACTATTGAGTTGCATTATGGGAAGTGAAGCTTAGGGACTGAAAGTCAGTGGAACTTTCTCATTTCCCAGTTTCTACATCCAAGATTCGACTTCACATGTTGTAAACACGAGCTCACGCGTTTCATTTTAAGTCACCAAGAGTTACATTATGATGCCTTCAAGCTCTATTCGTTAAAAATGAGTATTGGGCGAAGGTGAATTATAACATTATAATCATTATAGATTATAGCGTTATAATTATCATTATAGCGTTATAATTCACCTTCGCCCAATACTCATTTTTAACGAATAGAGCTTGAAGGCATCATAATGTAACTCTTGGTGACTTAAAATGAAACGCGTGAGCTCGTGTTTACAACATGTGAAGTCGAATCTTGGATGTACAATGTAATCTTGTAAAATTTAGTTTTGGGCGAGAAACTTGGGGCGTATCATCAGGGATTAATAATACATTCAACGCATGTAAACGGTAATAAAGGAGTGGATGTTGAAGTACATGGGATTTATTGTTTCGTTTTTTTACAGTTTTATTGAAGTGGGCATCGAGAATCGTGGTATTTCACTTGTATCGACTAATAAATTTCAGGTATCATGACATCCCTACGAGCGACCCCTTTCACATCACACTTATTTGATCCATTATTTATATAAAAATAGAGATTAGTGCAGCTTTAAGAATAAAAAACTTTACAAGGCTAATAAACTTCCTAACACAGTTTAGTACAGTTGTGCTTTAACATACTCACACTTTGAAATATATCACATAATATTCATAGAGATGTTGGATTAAGACTATATGGGTCAAGGAGGGATAAATAGTCATAAATCAGGTACTAATGAGGACAAATACACCTGCTCATTAAGAGATGAAACTCCAGAGTATATGGAAATGTAATTGAGGCCATCTAACTGCATGTTTCAAACCATATGATAAAGGCAGATACACCACATATATCACGTACTCTTCCTCCTCCTCCTTCACTCCTCCTCTTCCTACATTAAGATGACCAGGTTCAGATGGCTGATCACAGACCAGCCTGGTTGACGGGGCACATTATCCTCATCTCTACACTTTATTTGCCTTTTCTCTCTCTCCGTCCTTCCTTCTGTCCGTCCTGATTTTCATTTCATTCTTCAGATAAGATGACCCAGAAGCAAAAAACAGCTCACACAAGCAAACTGTGAAGCATCTGCACCAGCTTCATGTGTTTGTGCACATGCATCGTCTCTCATCTGCGGTGCATGAGCAGAAAAGGGAATATTGATTTAATGGCATCTTGACATCATTAAATGAAGTAATACGTTACAGACAGCGACTGGCCTCATTCCCTCTGCTTCCTGCTGGAACAGAAGAGCTTGAAGACAAAAGTGTTTGTGTCTTAACGCAATAAGAATGTGCTTCAACACAAGCTTTTATAAACATTACAACAAGTGTTTTTTAAAGGAAGTATACTGCGCTGGACTTTTAAAAGCCGTCAGGAGGCCGATAACTGTACAGTAGATCTGCAGCCACACAGAAAACACTCCCTACAAGTAGACCGCTGAGTCTGTTTCAGAGGCTTTCGTCACCCTGTGAGCATCCTGAGGCTGTTATACATGTAAACCAGAGCGAGGTGTCGGGTCAACATGGAAGTCTACGCAGAGAAACCGAGCGTCTCTTCTTAAACGCCAACTGTTGTCACGTTCCCAAAAAAGCCTGTTTCTACACGTCTTTATTATTTATAGCCTGTTTCCTCTCGGTGCAACATCTACTTTGGTAAAGTGATTTCATTTAGAGAAGATAGCAGCTGTGGTCACAATCAACGATGTGGATTATCTTCTACAGCAGCGGTTATCAAACGTTTTGGGTCCAGGGTCCCTTTACAGGGGAGAAGACTCTCCAAGGTACCCAACATAATCATAACAGCAATTAAGCATAAAGCTTACTACCATTTGTACTCTTAGATGCCATTGAAAAGATTTGTATTATAAAAATGTTCAACCTAAATACTTCAGAGCTGTTTGATAGAGATTAACAGAAAGACATTTCAATTTGAATCATGTTAACACCACTTAGTTTACCCTGATATTCCAGGTGCTTTATAATCAGATGTCGCTTTAGTTTGACCGGCTTCATGGCTTCGTCCGCCGGCACCTGAAGACACATTTTGTTCTCCCGTCGCCGACGCTCGATATAACTGTCGTCATATTTTCTCAATTTAGCTAGTATGGTTTTAGGGTCACTTGACGATGTGGACTGACTCAAATATTTCTCCATGCTCGCAAGCTAAGCAGCAGGAACGGCTTGTTGCATCTTGAGTAAAGTGACTGATTCATGACAGATTGACGTGATGTGTCACAATCATATCAGAGTTTCTATTGGCCCAAAGCTAACGTGGGTGGGAGTAATGG
Source organism: Sebastes fasciatus (assembly GCF_043250625.1). Lineage (NCBI taxonomy): Eukaryota > Metazoa > Chordata > Actinopteri > Perciformes > Sebastidae > Sebastes > Sebastes fasciatus. The sequence continues at coordinate 3,108,467 of NC_133813.1, forward strand.
ACTCCATATGCTCATCTGTAAATATGCATGTTTTAACGATGCAGCAAAATATAATATATTATAGCAAATGATTTTGCGGACCCCCTGACAGAGTGACACGGACCCCACTTTGAGAATCACTGTTCTACAGGACACATTTGAAAGTTTGTCGAACCACCTCAACTGGCTCCTTTCGACTCAAAGGAGCAGCGGCTCTACTCCGAGTCCCTCACGGATGACTGAGCTTCTCACCCTATCTCTAAGGGAGACGCCAGCCACCCTCCTGATGAAACCCATTTCGGCCGCTTGTACCCGCGACCTCGTTCTTGACCCAGCCCTCATGACCATATGTGAGAGTAGGAACGAAGATTGACCGGTAGATCGAGAGCTTTGCCTTCCGGCTCAGCTCTGTTTTCGTCACAACGGTGCGGTAAAGTGAATGCAATACATCATCTGCTAGCTTGTCAGAGGAGACGCTTTTTTTGCTTCCTGTATGCGTTATCATTCGGAGGAGGTGGTACCTGGTTAAGAACAGACTTTCAGGATCTCAAGCATCTTTCTGAGAAGATTACCAAACATGACAGCAGCAGGACAACGAGGTCAAATCGAACATAGCTGACATACTGTACAAATGTGGAGTTGTGTTCAGGAGAACAGGTATGAGCTCAGTGGGATCATCACCTGAGTTTAACTGTGTTTCATTTTCTGGTGTTGCCTCTGTGCAAAGTAGGTGTTGCACCTCCATTTTCCCACCTAAAATACAAGAATGGACCTGGAAATATCTGCAGAACTTTGTCTACTTCACTTGCAAACACACAACCCAAACATCCAAACAACTGTTGTTGTTTAGAGTGAATGATCCAGGATGAATGTCTGGTTCCTGTTCTCCTCTCATCACTGCCATTAGCCCACTAACAGCTGACTGTCTGGCCCTATCAGTTAGCAGCCTCCCACTGGAGGAGAGCGGAGCGTCTCCCCACTGGGAGCTCCTCCAGTTATTACAGCTGGATCCACCACTTGAAGATCAGCGACTGCTGCTGCTCCCTGTGATCTTTGAGCCAGAGACAAATGTGGTTAGGCATGAAATCCCACGCCGGTTCACACTACCCACTCAGTAGACGGAGGAGGTTTTAAAATATCAAACATATTTTCCTTCCCAGCGAGAAGAGTTACTCCTTCTTTATACAGAAACAAGATGGAGAGGCTTCAGTTACGCCAGCAGCTCTGTGAGGCTGAACTTCCAGCTAAATGCTGACGTCAGCATGCTAACCAGCGGTGGATGAAACCCTTTCTAATAATAACAAACGTTATTTATGTAGCACTTCTTAAAACACAGTTACTAAGTGATTTACTATAAAAACAGAACACTATAAAAAACTGAATAAAACACGTTAAAATAACAAATACATCACTGAAAGGCCAGTTTCTAAAAGTATGTTTTAAAAAGTGATTTAAATAAGTACTTAAATACAATTTTAAGTTACATGTACTGAAAAAATTCCATTTACTTCTTTATTTCGTCTTTATTTATTTTTTATTTTAGTAATAACAATCCAATTATATTTTGGATTGTATTTTTCCACATAATGAATATTAAAACCACAACAAATGACAGAAAAGAATAATAAAAAAAAAATTACAAAGTCCAAATATATTCAATTTACAGCAGCAAATACTCACATAAGAGAAGCTGCACATTTATATTTATATGAATAAATATATTTATATGAATAAATATATATATATATATACATATATATGTATATATATATATACATATACAACTTTTTGGAGGGGGATTTCTTATTATCATTATTAGTAATAATTGTATCATTTTTATTTATTTATGTATTATTATTTTATTTTATTTTATATATATATATATATATATATATTTATTATAATTGTTTTGAGGGGGATTTCTTATTATCCTTATTAATTGTATCATTTTTATTTATTTATTTATGTATTATTATTTTATTTTATATAAATATATTTATTATAATTTTTTTGGAGGGGGAATATTTTTATTATCATTTGTAGTAATAATAGTATCATTTTTAATTAATTATTTATGTATTATTATATATATATATATATATATATATATATTATAGTTTTTTGGAGGGGAATTTCTTATTATCATTATTAATAATAATTGTATCATTTTTATTTATTTATTTATTTATTTTTTTTCAATTAATGTTTTGTTTTGAAATATATAAATTTTTGTTGAATAATTTCCGATATCGCATATCTTTAAAATCAATCAAACTTGATCACACAAAAAAATTAAGGAATATCAAATATTGTTGACAATTAATTTTCTTTTTTAATTGTGTCAAAGCCACACTTTTCTTCTAAGTCTTAAACATGGATGTACACAGCAGGGGCACAGTCACAAAGAAAGATGTCTCAGGGGATGAATATTAAATAGTGGCTTTATGGTACTTTTAAATATCTTCTATGTATGTATAACTCCTCCAGAGACCTTGATGTCATGTTTAATTCTCTATAATAGACTATACAGCTGGTTTACAGTGTTCCAGCCGGCGAATAGTGCAGCTTAAAGAGACTTTATGGAATATTTTTTCATCTCCTGTCTAATCCTGCAATAATCCCTCACAGACATGTAGCTGCAGTGTCTTTGTGAACCGCGCTCTATTAAAGGCTTATCCTTATAATAAAGTGTCCGTGCCATGCGCTGTGTGCGCGGGTTTAAATAGCCCTGTTGATCCCGGTCACACATCCAACCACATTCCAACACAACTTTGGACTAAAAAGTGGACTTTAAAAGCAGCAGCTCGCTCACCTTCGAACTAACTTAAAACATTTTTATTTTTATTTATTTATTTTCTCTTTAATATTGTTATTATTTACTTATTTATTTATTTATTTATCTCACTTATTATTGTAAGTGTTGGTAATATTATTGTTATTGATGTTATTATCATGACCATCATCATCTTTATTATTATTTATATTATTAATATATATGTGTATGTGTATATACTGTATTATATATATATATATATATATATATATATACATATATATATATATATATATATATATTACACATTTACTTGCTTTTTGTTTTGTTTTTGCTCCCCCTATGCTCTACACATAAAAGGAAGGATGTCTGTATGTGTTTGAGAGTAGATATA